>NC_056745.1:452706893-452844393 GCF_019279795.1 Protopterus annectens
ATTCCGGTAATCACGGCCACACAGGGAGAAACCGCATACTCCAAAGCTAAGAATACAGCATCCATGGGACCAGATGACATCCCAGGCTGTGTACTACATGAAGTACAAAATGAATTGGCACCTCACCTAAGTGTCATGTTTAATCATAGCCTCACCTCAGGCTTCGTGCCCAATGAGTGGTGCACAGCTACATTTATCCCACTCCACAAGGGGGGATCCAACTTGGAATCCAGGAACTACTGTCCCATCAGTCTGATGAGCCTGATCTGCAAGGGCATAGAACGCATTATCATGGAACTTATTAACAAGGACATTGGTAACCTTCAAACACTGGACCCCACCCAGTTTGGGTTCGTGAAGGGCCGATCTTGTCTCCTGAACCTGATTGACTTCTTCAAATCAGTCTCCAGAGCTGTGGATGAGGGTAAGGTGGTCCACACAGCCTATCTGGGCCTCACCAAGGCCTTCGACACCATCCCTCACTCTGGAATCATAGATAAACTTACTAAGCTGGGCATAAATCCCTATGTTAATCGATGGGTTGCCAACTGGCTTACTGACAGAACCCAGACTGTAAAAGTAGCTGAATCCAAACAGCTCCAGACAAGTGACAAGTGGAGTACCTCAGAGTTCAGTCCTGGGACCGCTCTTGTTTGGCATCTACTTCTCAGAAGTACAGGCCAACACTAAGGGACTCTGGCTAACAAAGTTCACAGATGACTGCAAGCTGGGAGCCATTACTGAATCCCCAGATGATGTGGATATTTTACAAAAGGGCCTTACAGAAACAGATGCTTGGTGCCAGAGCCATGGACTCAAGCTTAATGCCAAGAAATGTATAGTTATCCCCTTTGGGAAAAAAATATGTACCCATGAATTACCACATAGATGGCAGTACACTAAACACTGAAAGTGTGATGAGAGACTTAGGGACACAGGTGGACAGTGGTCTCACCTTTGATAACCACATTGCCACAACAGTCAGGAACTCCTTCTATGTGGCACACCTCATGACTAAGGGCTTTTCATCAAGAAAAAAGGAGGTCATTGTCCCACTGTACTCATCCCTCATTAGACCCATTATAGAGTACAATGCCCCGTTTGGGTATGTACCTCACAAGACATCTGCAACAGCTGGAAAGGTCGCAGAAATACCTCACTAAAAGAATCACAGGCCTAAAGCAGATGCCCTATACTGACCGTCTAAAAAAACTCCAGCTATACTCTGTGGCATATCATTTACTCAGGGGCGATCTCTGTTTAACATATAAGGCCATGTAAAACCCTGAGCTGTTGGACATGCTCCACTTAAAGAAATCCCAATCCCTCAAAGCCACATGCTCCAGGGATCTAAACCATGTCATCACAATGTACAAAACATGTTGGAGGGATAGGTTTCTGACCCAGAGACTCCCCATACTCTGGAATAGACTGCCCATACATGTCAAGCAGAGCGTCTCCTTGGTGCTCTTCAAAAGAAACCTTGACGATTGGATGGGAGATGGGAAAGTGACCCTGTGGATCACGTCAGCAGCCCTGCTAAATAGGAGTCCAGGGAAGTAAATATTGTGTGAAGAAATATCCAGGGAATTGTTATGGCTAGGCTTGTATAGGCCCTAGGGTTGATAGCCTAGTACCAACCTATGAACCTATGTACATTCATACCTCCCTCATTATCACTTCACTGGATTTGAACCCAGCATCTGATGTTTGGTTTCTCTAAACTCACTACATTTACACCTAGTGCCACAAAAATAGGTATGTGACAGGTAGAATTTCTCCACTCAGTACTGTCCAGAGTGCTGAGGAAAGCAAATCATTGCCAGGCATGTTTGCGCCACATAAGGCAGCTTAAACTAAATTCTTCACTTTTTCCCTTAGGTAGTGAACCACATTTGTGCACTGCCAATCGGACAGCAAATGCAAATTAAAATTTAAAAGCAAAAAACATTACATATTGTGAATAATTGCAATATAATCTCTAAACAGGATTCAAACAATGCATTATGTGCCTTATTTCACTCAATTCACTTCATTTACAGCTTGTGCCACAGCTTTGGAAATTTGCCAGGTGCATTCTTTGCAGTAATTATTATCCATCGTGCTGAGAGCTGCTCACCAAAGCCAAGCATAATTGCACTACATAAGGCATTCTAAATTAAAATTTGCATTCTTTTCCTTAGGCAGTGAACTGCATATGCATGCTGCCTAGCAGAGATCAAATGGAAAAGGCATTAAAATACAATATATGATAGAGAAAAAAACTGGCAGTAAATTAAATGCAACCATTTGGTATTTGTAGCAATAATCGGGTTCATATTATAACACCGAACACTGAAAACAGTGAACAGTGTTTCTTCGACACATATTCAGTGAATGCTGAAAATGTCGACACCACAGAACAGTGATTTCTTTCCTAGGGAAAGAAATCGCTGTTCCAACCCCCCCCAAAAAAAAAACATTAAACACTTCCAAACACATACACATATACCCTAACTATACCCCCCAAAAACCAGTAAACAACTAAATACACATATGTACGTAACCCAAACATACATCTAACGAAAAAAAAAAACAGTAAACATTTTAAAACATATGCACTTACCTTAACCCGCACCCTAACCCTAAGGTCAGTAACTCTTGCACATTTACATAAACAGTTCCAAACACAAACACACGTACCTTAACCTTAATGCTACCCCCCCAAAAAAAGTAAACAGCTGAAAACACACACACACACACACACACACACACACACACACACACACACACACACACACACACACACACAACTCAACCATACATCTAATGCAAAATAAAAAACAGTAAACACTTTCATACATATGCACTTACCTTAACCCGCACCCTAACCCTAAGGTCAGTAACTGTTTCACAATCACGCTCGGGAGCTATACCGGACAAGGGCCATGCTACACTCCAAAACAGGCAAAGCAATGAAGCGATCAAGCGACTTCTTTCTCAGGGAAAGAGTTTGCTGAACAGCCGCTGTTTTGCCTGTTCGCCCTACATGTGTCGACGAAAACTCATTCGACAAAATGCATTTTCATCGTTCTAATAGGAACCTGCAATAATCAGAGCAAGAAATGCATTCAAGTGACACATTCATCCTTCTCATGTATCATTGCAACATCACAAATGCACTTTGTTGAACATATTAACAGACTTGTATTTAATGACAAATAATATGAAAGTAGAAACACAATAGTTCCCATGTTGTTAGAAATACTGAATGAAACAGCTGTCTTTTTTCTCCATGTTCACTACATTACACCTTGTGCCATAGAGAAAGTTTCCTGACATGTATATTTTCTTCACTGAGTACAATCCGGAGTGCTAACAGCCATGTAATGCCACCAGGCTGGTTTGCTCTACATAAGGTAGGCTAAACTAAAATTTTCACTCTTTTTTCTTAAGCTGTGAAAGTTAATTTCATGCTGCCAAGTGGTGCAGAAATGCAGAAGACAATATTTATCAGAAGGATTCATACAATTATTTTGGATAGCAATTTGATGAAATGTGAAATGAATCACAGTGTATATCTTGCAATGAGCAGAGCTACTATGGCATTACACTGATGTATTCAGCCTTCTCACATCTCTTTGCCACATCTGTACCATCCTATCATGTATGTCTTACAATATCAGGACTTTAGCTAATGCCATGGGAATACAGAAGGACATACAGAACATCAGAAATGTTTTCATTTTTCATACAACACACACAATTAATATTGACATCATCTCAAATGACATATCTGTCTGTCACTTTTAGTCAATACTGATTTTACATGTGTTCCCACCTCAGCACATTAATACACCAAAATGAGTATCAATATTTATTATGAACTCCCACAGTAAAGTGATCTGAGAACCAGTTTTAAACCTTGCATCACCTGTACTATTTCTTTAAGCTTAATACATTTTTACATTATGCCACAGAGATATATGTGTGACAGCTTTAAGTTCTTTACTCAGTACTGTCCAGACTGCTGAGGAAAGAACAGCAATGCCAGTCTCAATTGCACTACTGTTGGCAGTCCAAATATAATTTGTCAGTTTTTACCTTGTGAAATAAACTGCCATTCACTGCTACTAATCACTGAAAGTCAATGGAGCCCAATGTCAAATGCTGTGCAAACAATAAAGGGAAAAATAATAATAAACCTTTTTGAAACAAGTACTTTAAATTTACAGTTTTTGATGTTCAAGCAATGTTGTCACCAAAACAGGGTATTAAGAACAATCATAGAAGAGTATTTCCCATATCTGCCAAGACAAAGACATACATTAGCAAGAAGAAAAAGTGTTTAGATATATCAAAAATGTGACACTGTATCAAGTCACATTGAAAGTACAACAGAAACAATTTATGAAAGTTGGCCTTTCTCATTTGACAGTAAATGCCTGGATGATTGGGATATTGTCAACATTTAAGATACCCATGTACTCATACAATATTAAACAAAGACTATAAATACTGAAGGTGTATTCCTCTCTTTTTTATGGTGCCTCATTCCATTTCCTCTGCTTTCTTAAGAGTAGTTCTATCTCATTTTTATTGAATATGTTATCTCTGTATCACTGCTTAATGTACTCCCTTGAATATGAACAATGTTTCTTAGTAAGAGGCAGTAAAGGTGGTCATTAAAGCCAACATTTGAATGTTAGGGATCTTGCTCTCCAAACAGTTAATGTACTTTCATATTTTTGCTAAGTCTCTTCTCACTTACACACCCTCAGTAAGGGTACATCAACAAGGGGAGATTGTGAAATACTGATGATTCCAGTGGTCCGAATATTCACGGACACCTGCAAGGCATTAGCAAGTAAAACTGCTCAATGCTCATCCTTGCAGTGCTAGGGCATGTGTATGTAATCATGTAGCTCCTTACATCATGTTTACATTCCCTACATTTATTGTAGATTGTGGTATTCAGGAAAACTAATGATCTAATACCTCATCTGCACACTAACACATGCTTGACTATGCACTATATAAAGATAATCATGTCACTAATGCACTTCTAATGTACTTGTATCATAGTGGGGAGACTGTTTAGATCCATAGAGCTTAATACTGCTAAATACAACTTTTCGAGAATTATCTACTTTCTGCACTACTTTATTGTTAAGGTATGCTGCTATTTCTTACATGTTGGTTTTAGTGTAACATTAAGGGTGTTTTTTCTTTATCCTTTACTTTTGGCATTGTCCAAGTATATTAGTTTTGTCTGCATTACAAAAAGTTTGCTCCAGAATGCTGCCCAATCTGTATTTCATAGGTTCATAGGTGTGCACTAGGCTAATGGCCCTGCAGCCTTTACAAGCCTAGCCCATAGGATTAGCATGGAATCGTGCCACCCGACCTTAGTTCCCAGTGTCTCTGTTGAGTAAAGCCACTGGAGTGATCCCTGGGGTGAATTTCTATTTTACATCCACTCATCAAGATTTCTCTTGAAGAGGGCCAGTGAGGTGCTCTGCTTGACATGTATGGGAAATCTATTCCATAGCATGAGCACTCTCTGGGTTATGAACCAGTCCCTCCAGCATGTTTTGTTGATTGTGGTAATGAGGTTGAGGTCTCTGGAGGCTGTTGTGCAGAGGGATTGGGATTTCTTTAGATGTAGCATTTCTAACAGAGCTGGATCAGACATGGCTTTGTAAATCAAGCAGAGATCACCTCTAAGTACGCGATATGAGACCGAGAATAGTTGGAGTTTTTTGAGTCTGTCCATATAGGACAAATGTTTAAGGCCTAGGACCCTCTGTGTGGGGTACTTTTGTGGCCTCTTCAGTTGTTGCAGGTATTTAGTGAGGTATATGCCAAATGGGGCACTGTACTCAATGAATACCCTAATGAGGGAAGAGTAGAGGCAGACAATGACCTCTTTCTTCCTGAATGCAAAACCCTTAGTAATGAGATGTACCACATAGAAGGACTTTCTGGCCACAGTGGCAATGTGGTGGTCAAAAGAGAGGTTGCTGTCAACCTGTGTTCCCAGATCTCTTATAACTCCTTCTGTGTTCAGCGGACTACCATCGATGTGGTAATTCCTGGGAACTGGATTTTTCCCAAAGGGAATGACGACACATTGTTTGGCATTGATCGTCAGGCCATGGTTCTGACACCAGTCGGTCTCAGTGAGGCCTTTCTGTAGGATGTCATCATCACTTGAGGAGTTAATAACAGCTCCTAACTTGCAATCATCTGCAGACTTTGCCAGCCAGAGTCCCTTTGTGTTGGCCTGGACTTCAGAGAAGTAGCTACCAAACAGGAAAGGACCAAGGACCAAACCCTGTGGGACTCCACTCATGACTGGTCAGCAGTCTGACTTGCAGTCAGCTACTTTCACACTGTGGGTTCTACCTGTGAGCCAGTTTGCAACCCACCTAGTGACATAGGGGTTGATGCCTAGCTTAGTGAGTTTTTCTATGATTCCTGAGTGGGGAATAGTATCAAAGGCCTTGGCCAGATCAAGATAGGCTGTATGAACCACCTTGCCTTCATCCACAGCTCTGGGGACTGACTCAAAGAAGTTGACCAAGTTGAGCAGGCATGATCTACCCTTCACAAAACCAAACTGTGTGGGATCCAGAGTTTGGGGATTCTCTATATCCTTCTTTATTAGGTACACGATGATGCTTTCCATAGCTTTGCATATCAGACTTGTCAGGCTAATGGGGCGATAGTTGCCAGGGTCTGTAGTCGATCCTCCTTTGTGGAGAGGGATAACTGTAGCAGTGCTCCATTCAGTAGGGACAAAGCCTGAGGTGAGGCTATGAATGAACAGGGCACACAAGTGAGGTCCCAGTTCACTCTGTAGTTCCTGTAGAACACAGCCAGGGATATTGTCGAGTACCATAGAAGCTGTATTCGTGGCTTTGGACAGTGCTGTTTTAACCTGTGCAGCAGTAATACTGGGTGCCCGGCAATCTACTGGCATTGTGACTGGTCCTTTGGGGGGGTAAAGTTGGCACTGAATCTGTTGGCCAGTATATTGGCAATATCTGTTGGCTCTGTATAGGAGGTACCATTATGCAGTAGCTCAGAGCAAATCTGGGTATTGCCATAGAGATTTTTTACATAACTATAGAAGGCCTTCTGGTTGTCTTTACTATCTTCTGCAATTCTGTTTTCATAGCTAGCTTTAGAGGATTTGATGAGGGATCTCAACTTTTTTTTTGAGGCTGATAAGGGAGTTTTTCCAGTCTTGGGACTTCACCTTATTCCGCATCAGTTTCCTCCTTCAGTTGTAGAGTTTGTTTATGGCAGGAGACCACTAGATTAGCTCCCTTTTTTGGAGGAGAGCGTCTTGGTTCTATTGAGTATGGCGAGAGCCATGTATTTGTGTACGTGTTCGTACAGTGTATCGGTGTATGATTCGGCGTTCATGCAACTATTCTCCATTTGTATGGGTGCAGTGAAGTGAGCCACCTCTGTTTTTAGGAGCCCAAAGTTAGCTTTGGAGAAGTTTTTTTTATGGTGGTTACCTTTGTGGGGGGTGGGGGAGTGGGAGGGATGTGAATTTCCAAGGTGATTAGTTTATGGTCAGATCTAACCAAGAAGGAGTTGACTATTGGTGCAGAGCAATGGTCACCTATGTTAGCATGACCAGGTCAAGGATGTTGCTACCTCTAGTGGGGTTAAGAACAAGCTGGTCCAGGGCATTGGAATTAATGAATTCCAGGAAATGTTGGTACATGAGTAGTTTTCCCAGTTAATGGAGGGGTAGTTGAAGTCGCCCAGTATGACAGTGTTAGGTTGGACCCTAATATTCTCCAAAGAGCTTAGGAGCATGGAGTGTGAGTCTTGGGACATAGTTGGGGACCTAAGCAGACTACAACCTGAATTGCTGTCTTACCCAATGTTAGCTGCACCTGCAGTATCTGAGATGCATTGTGTTGGGCTACCAGTCTGGAGGTGCACACATCCTTTATGAATATGGAAACACCACCAACTTTGGAGCTTCGGTCCAAGTTCTGGGGCCGAAAGGTGTGGAATGAGTTATAGCCTGGTAGTGCAGGGGTGCTTTCTGCTGCCTTGAACCAGGTCTCTGTTATGGCACAAATGTCGATCTTCTCCATTTTAAGGAGTGCTTCTAGTGAGTGCATTTTGAGATTTAGATTTCTAGTGTTTAGCAGCATGACCCTCAGATTGCATTAGTCTGTAGCTGTTATGGTGGTAATTTGGTCTTTGGAACACCACCTAAAAAAGGCACTATAGGGGTGGCAAGAGCCTTGTCCAATATCCAGAAGCCCAGGGGTGACAGATGCAGACCATCTCTGGCAAAGCATCGAGGTCTGTCAATCATGTTATCCCAGGCAGTCTGATACTGGATCCCCTTAAAATGACACCAGAAATGTAGTCAGTTGTTGAAATCAATCATTTTCTGCTTGTACTGTGGTATCATTCTGGGTGATGGTAGGATGCTGCTCAGGGCTAGGGTCATACCTGCCTGGGCTACATAATCCGAGAGCTCCTCCATGTCTCTTTTCATGTAGTCCAGGGAGGTATGTCTCATGTCATTCACACCCACATGTACAATGACAGAGTCATATTTGTACCTGTTGTTGAGGAACCTGAGTGTGTGCATTATGTGGTGGATCCTGGCACCTGACAGGTAGCTGACTATTACTTTCTCCTTATTCAACCTAGTGAGTGGGACATCAGTGTGCCTCACTATTGAGTCACCTATGCCAGTTTTGCCTTAGGGGCTTTGGTTGAGTGGTAAACTGTTTAGGAGAGTTATGTGTCTAATAATTAGTGTTGTGTTGGGGTGGTCAAGTGCATTTCTGCCTTGGAGGTCGCTGTTGTTTGGGTAGATTTTTACTGAGAGCCTCCGTGAAGGTGGTTGTGTGGTTTGTGTTTTTATGTGAAGGCAGTGTTGTTGTGTGTTCTGGAAGGCTATGTGTTCTTTGTGGTGTGATGCAAGTATTGACCTTTGCCTCTTGACCAGCTATTCCGGTCATGGCTGGAGAGTGTGTGGCTTCCAATTTGGATATATAAATGCATCTCTCACACGTCTGAGTGTTGGGAGGTAAGAGGAGAGGGTTGTTAGTGTACATGAGGCAGTTGCTACATTGCCTCAGGATGCCCAACCTCACCAGGTTAATAGGAGAAAGCACATGGAACTGACATTTACACATACCTGAAGGGGTGAGCATTAATAATAAGTACTTGAGCTGTTTCCTTGTAGAACATTTAGTGCTGGTAGCACTTTTGTGTGCTACAATAATTGCTACAAAAAGTGTGGTTAAGTGCTAGACTAATAAGCTAGTAAAAGTGCAGGAGAGGGGAGAGCTAGCAGATCTAAGGAAAAAATTGAAGAGCAGACTTTGGCACCACTCAGAAGCTTACAAACAGTCCTGGATACAGCAAATCTGTATCTGGACTAGACTAGTTACAGGAAATGTGGGAAACAAGATCAAATGCTGGCTTTTAAACCAGAAGTTGAAAGAGATGGAAAAAATGCCCAAATGGCCAATAAACTACAATTTCTGGGCCAGAAACCACTCCTCTTGTGGCAGATATGCTATCTAGTACTTACCACTCCCACTGTTAAGCTAGAAGGCTTCCCTCCAACACAGAAAGGCTTGGGGGGCACAGAAGCTTACACACAGTCCTGGATACAGCAAATCTTTATCTGGACTAGACTAGTTACAGGAAAGGTAGGAAACAATCTTAATTTTTTTTTTACAGAAAACCAGCTAAAACAGCAATAAAAACAATTCAAGCGCAGTGCAAGCTAGCACACTTGAGCGTGTAGCAGTACTAAAGCCAATACAGTTTAAATAAATGCAATTTATTCCAAATGTATTCTGAACTGAATTCAATTATTGTTTTATTCAACTCTGAACAGTTAAAAAGTGCCAATAATATACTTATGAGGTGAGAAGCACACTCAGTCAGAACTCAGGGAGATTCTAGCAAAGGTTTTTTTTTGTTTTTGTTTTTTAGTAAAGTGGAAAGGGAGAAAAGAGTAGCAGAAGATAATTCAAGCTTAAGAAACTAAGTGGGTTGGCCTTCTCAAATGTTCTCTCTGTAATAGGTAAAATGAGCTAATGACACTAGACTTGGGGGAGTGTTCCAGATGAAACTTAAAGTAGGGGCGGGCAACTGCAAAGAAACCAAGTATAAAAACAAGATACCAACAGGAAGGTAGGGTGTATTTTATAGTTATTTGCACAGTTATCACAGACGAGTATAGTATAACTTTGTAGCAAGGTCAGGCATTTTTACATGTGTTAGCACAAAGAAAAGTTTTAAGTTTGTGATATCTACCTGGCTGCTCTCCACAGTAGTGCAGATGCTAATTATAATAGTTGTCTTACATTTCTACTACTACATTTTAGATTGTTATTGTTAATGACATTATATATTATAAGGTTAAACAAACCTTTCTTTTCTGCATTGCAGAACTGTTATATATTGTTGGTATTTCAGTTAGAATATTTTTAGGGG
This sequence comes from Protopterus annectens, assembly GCF_019279795.1. Classification (NCBI taxonomy): domain Eukaryota; kingdom Metazoa; phylum Chordata; order Ceratodontiformes; family Protopteridae; genus Protopterus; species Protopterus annectens. The sequence continues at coordinate 452,717,376 of NC_056745.1, forward strand.
GGGCTGTCCTAACTTGTGTGTAGTCCTAGGCAGCATTACCTTTTAAATAGCTGTGTGCATGATGGATGCATGCATTCACACATAATTGAGTTAACAGTCAGAGTGTGTGTGTGTGTGTGTGTGTGTGTGTGTGTGTGTGTGTGTGTGTGTGTGTGTGTGTGTGTGTTATATATTTAATTATGTATCTGATTTCTGTTTCATCTCATTCAGGGATATGGCACCCTGCAAGTCACCATACAATAATGCAGAAAATGAGGTAATTATCCCAGCTTTACATTGCCATGGAGCTTTTCTCTTTGGAAGAAGTAGAGGTGAGCAATCTGCCTGAGACAGGATATGGCAGCAGGTAGTCAAAGACATCAAAACTGTCAGAGGGTGTGGGAGAACTTACTCCCACATACAACACCAGGCAAGTGATATGATAACTTTTGCCTGTCATAGTGCAGATGCAGTTGCCCAGGAACATGTGGCCATTAGAGGTGCTCCTGCAACTAAATCACCACTTACTGAAACAGAGAAGTTACTGTCCACAGGGATACAGATGTCTCAGCAGAGGTTCACACAGAATCCTTGATGTTGGTGCTGATGTAGATGACAGATCCACAGTGCCTTAAGAAGATCTTCCACATATACATAATGCAAGTGCCATTTTTATACCTTTATATGCATATATCTTAAATGTTGGATATATGTAGAATCAGTGATAAGTGTGAGTCAGACAACACAGTAACAGAGAATAGAGGAGGATGTTTGGGGGAATCCAACTATTAATTGCATTTTTGTATGAAAAATTCTTAATTTGCACATGTAAAGGGGATTGTTCTCTTTTTCTTGTTTCAGTTACATTGCAATACTTATCAGCCTTCTTTTCTTTCCCTTCCTCACATACAGGGACATCTGGATTGCAGGCTGCCAGACCACCTGTACAATTCTGTTGCTTTGGCATTAGAGTTTAACATACCTTTCATCTAAGAAAAATATGTGATCATTTTTATTCTCTATTCCTGTGTTACTTATGTTTATTGCTTGTTATCACAGGTGATCCTATCAGTGGATCTGTGGAAATCCTACCACCTGATGTCAGAGTTGGTAGAGGTGCTCAGAGGAGGCCTGCTATCCACACTCATCCTGATGCTGGTGTGTTATTAGGTCCCATTAGATGTTTGAGTAGGGCCATAGTGCAGACACAGCATGGTTGCAAGTTTGGCATAATGGTTAAGGTGCTTGCCTTACAAATACAAGGTGCAGGGTTTGATTCTTACATGGGATAATTGGCTAGGCTTAAAATGGCCCATAAAGAGCAGTTAGCCTAGTACTAATCTACTGTATAGCTATATCTATATTTCACCAGGGTCACAGAGGAGATAGTGCAAGTACTATATGTTGTGCATTCTGATGTGCATGACTCTTGGAACTGTGTGGGTAACTCCTTGGACAGGATGAATGATACACTGGATTGGGCAGTGTCTGTGATGGAACATCTGCTGGGGGAGGGTGGGCATCCATGTGGCAAGGGAGCTGCTAGATCTTCTGGTGTTAGCAGCATGGCCATTTAAGTTCCTGCTCCCATAGTGACACTACTTCTACTGCTCCATCAGCAATTACAGTGTCCACATCCAAGTGTGATAAGCCATGGGGTCATGGTCCTGGATGTAGTCATGAGGAGAGCTCAACCAGCAGACATCAGTCACATTCAGGTAGTACCCCAACTTCTAGCCAGGGCTGTGGAAGTAGCAGTGCAACTCCTGGTAGAGGTGGTTCTGATAGTCTAGGATGATGATGCTGAACTGACTACTCAACAGTGCATGGCTCACAGCTGTCGAAAATGACAGGACGTAGTGCTAGCACAGTGCTTAATTGTGTTCATGTAGACACACAGATATTGGAAAACAATCACTTGTCCATACCACCTCACACACATGAAAGCTATCTAAACAGTACTGTTGAGTGCTATACATCTGTTGTTACTGGCCCTGAACCCTGCATACTCTGAAAGACACATGTGTTTCTTACACACACTCACTTCTTTGGTGTCAGTAATGCTTTCCTACCACCTCCCACCCAGTGCAAATGATGATGATTATTCCCTGCCCTTTGCACATGTCTTTGTGACTTAGGGTTGTATATACACCTGCTGCACACAGTGGATAGCTAATGTTTGTTTACCCATAGGCTTGCATTTATCAATATGTATTGCAGATGAAAAGTATTTGTTTTCTTGTTCCTACTCATTTATGAATGATTGCTTTTATAACTGTTGAACCTCATTGTATTTCAGCTAGTATTGTAAGTAAAGCACTGGAAGGATTAGGCACATCAGTCTTGCTTCTTGGTTTAGTTGTGAAAATGAGGGTATAACTGACCTGTTCCTTGTTTTATAGTCAGTGGTCAGTTCAAATGCTTGATGCACAATATTAGTTAGAATACATAACTGTATATTGCAAAAAATCTGACATTGGAGATATTACTGACATAAATGTACACCTCATAAATGCTGTGATTAGGGGCATATACATATTTCCATATGAGAGTACTAGTTTTTTATATATATGTATATATATATTTTTTGTTATAGGTTCCACACTTACCTTTTCATTATGCAGTTAACAACTATATCCTTAGGGTTTGTCCCTGTCTGATGCTATCAGAACACAGTCATTACATAGTTAAGTAAAGAGTTTTTTCAGTCATCAGTTTTCCTATATGTATGTGCATGGGATCTTAGGTTTTTGACCTAGGAAGTTACTCTGTGTGCTGTCCTTTTCCTCCGAGTCAGAGCTAGGGCATACTTTGTACACCTCTGTCTGACAGCACCATCTGCAGCTGGTGGTTCTCCCTCAGACTTCTTATCTGTATCTGCTACTGTTTGCCCTGCCTGTGGTCTTTGAAACTGCCCTTGCTGTTCTTCTTGAAACTGTTTCCTCAGAATGATATTGTGTAACATGGCACAGACTATAAGTATTTGGCAGAAGTGCCTGGGTCATACTGCAGTGCACCTCCTGATGTGTCTAGACACCAGAACCTTGATTTAAGCAATTCAAATACACATTTTATGATATTCTTAGTCTGAGTGTGGGCTTCATTGTATTCTTGCTCAGTGTGGTTGTGTAAGTGTCTCATTGGTGTTATGAGACAGGGCTTGAGAGTATAACCTGCATCCTCCCTAGATGCCCTTAAAGAATGTCACCCTTAGCAAACTTGGTGTACAGCTCACAGGTGTGCCATATATGTAAGTCATGGAACCTCCTGGGTTACCTGTATGTACTTTCCAGATGATCCCTTGGACATTACAGACAACCTGACACCTTATGGAGTGGAAACCTTTTCTGTTGATGTACCTGCTTCCCTGTTCCCCACGTGGGCTATTATTTTTATAGGGTTACAATCTATGGCACCCAACACTTCAGGGAAGTGTGCTGCTGCACAGAATTACTGCATGGTTCTTGTGCTCACCTGTGGGGTGCATGGAAAACAGATGTGATCCCTTGCATTTTGTAGCATTGCATTAAAAACCTGATGTAGCATTCTAGAAGCTGATAACTGTAACACCCCTAATATATCCCCTATGATCTCTGGAAAATACCAGTAGCTAGTATACATAATACTATTATGCTACACATACCTTTTATTCCACTGAGATGTGTTCTCCATGATTTCCCTGGGGCCTAAGATGGGTAGCAATGGTTGCATAGTCCCTCCAGTGTTTCCCTGTCCACCCTGTATCTCTCAACAAACTCTATCTTATGCATTCCATGATAGGTTAAATGGGGTCTGATTTAAAGCCTGTTGCATGTACAGCATAATAATAGCAGCAGTAATCCTGTCATTTTTTTTTATCTTTTCTAAGTGTAACTGTGCTGTATTCCAAAGAGTTTTACTGTAAAGGGCAAAATAATACACTGAGTGTATATGATTGTGTTATAGCTTCCTGAATAGCTCTGCCATATTGGATTGGTTAGGTAGCATGGAATTCAGCTACTTATGCTGTCATTAGCATATTCTGCTGTTTCCATTTTCTGGCAGCTCCACACGTCATGTACAGCCATTTATCGAATACCAAATAGTGCACTATCATTTTGGCTTCATGTCCCACCACCAGCACGATAGCTACACTTCATTTAGCTGTTAATGAATCCAGCCCTTGGACTGCAGATTAAAGACTGCCTTCCCTATTTGGGACTGATATCAGAATATAGGCAAAGAGAAAGGAATAGGGGAATCTTAGGTAAAAGACCTGCTCTGGTAGAGTTTTTGTTGAATGAGGAACACAAGCTGATGTTAAAAAGGGATAATTAGTAGGGCATATAAAATATTGCACAATGAGTAGAGGAATCATTCAGAGGATTTTAGAAAAGATTGTGAAGAGAAATTGGATAAAAGAATGGGAGGATATGTGTATGTCTCCCAAATATGCAGCAAAGTCTAGAAGATTTAGGATTTTTGCTTGGAAGTATTTGCATAGGCATTTTTATACCCCAAGAAAACTCCAACTAATTTTTCCTCAGGTACATGACAAATGTTGGAGATGTGATGGGGAAGAAAGTTATAACTGGGAACATGTTTTGGGAATATAATGAGTTGTCAGACTTTAAATATTCCCCACAAAGTACTCTGTCAGAAATATTTTTTTAATGTAATGTAAGACTGCTGATGTATAAAAATATGTGATCTATAATGTATGAAACTGTGAACATGTTAAAATGGTTTGTTTTCTTTTATATAAAATTTTGTTTGCCTATGTCATACGTTATAATTCAATAAAGGCATTTAAAAAAGAAAGAAATTATATAACAGTGATTGGAGAGTCAAATATTAGAGGAATTGATGCTTACATTTGCAGAGAAGGATAGTAAACAGGATCAAAAATGCGGGATGTTAAAAGGTCTAAAGAATGCCTTAATGTAAGGAAGTACGGAGCAGTTTTTGTTCATTTCAGTACAAATTACCTAATCTTCATGGACTCTCAGACTGTTAGTATGGAATTTACAGCTGTCTTTGATAGTATAGCTTGTACAGGTGTTAGGATACATTTTTCACAAATCAAATATATAGAAAAGAAAATCAGGATAATTAGAATGAAAAGACTGAGTAAATACCTACATAAAAAATGGCCTAATATGTAAAACATTCAAGTTTAATTTTGGACATACACGTATTTAGATAGGATAGTGTACATTTGTCAAGATAAGTGAAATTTATGTTTTTGCCGCAGACATACTGCAATATTTGACTAGCATAAGACAGGATTTTTGCCAGGTCAGAAATTTAACAGTTCACAGATGGTAACATATGATTTATCTGTGTTGGCTGTTAATGCTAGGAACATTACTAATAAAGTGTTTATTCTAAAATATGCTATATTCCCACAAAACTGATGTTATTACTGTTTGTGAAATATCCTTAAAGAACAATAACTACAAACCAGTTCTGTCAGGGAAAATGTTTTTACTGTAACAGGCATTCAAAAAAATCAGGTGGTGGTGTTATGATAGGGATTAAAGATTGTTATGAGACCTGTGATTATTACATGTTTTTTTCTCAAAAACATTTTTATTTTGTTTTCATTATAAACACACACAAATGTACATATAACAAATACAATAAAACAATAACAAAACTATTTACAATATTTACATTCCTCCATGATAAACAATCATTTCATCCATGAGAAGTTATCAGTATTTGTTCAAAAGGTTTTCCAATTTTTGCCATGTTATTTTTTATGAGTAATGTTATGAGTTCTTTAAGAAATGGTTTGCAGTTAATTTTTACAAACAACTTTTGCTAAATTAATAAAATCTTTAAACATCAAATCTTGTTTACTTTTCCAGTTCAATTTAATAACTTTTCTGGCAATTGTAAGAATTGACCAGAGTAACTGAATCTGAGATTTAGGTATTACATTAGGTATAGGAACACTGAATAGGATTAGTAAGTTAGAAATATGACAGTTATCAGACCATAAAGCATTTAAACAATATAAGAAGTCTTTCCAGTATTAAACAACTTTTCTACATTCAATGAACATGTGGATCCAGTTGGTCTCTAGTAATTCATCACATTTCCAACATTTACTTTCACTGTTTGTGAGTATAAAATTTATTCTATGTGAAGTATAGAAATTCCTATTCATAAATTCCCATGCATGCAATCTCCAAAATAATGAAGAAGAGGTACCATACATATAATTCAATAGCAATTTTTTTGATTTATCAGATAGTTGTTCTCCATTAATCTTTACAAAGTAATTCCAAAAATCTGAGTCAGACTTTAAAGTGTCTTCTCTTAGTATCTTATAGATAGGTGAGATACTTAATTTTTGATTATCTGTCTTTTCAAGATAACTAATAAAAAGCTGAATCAAACTAGGTATAGATTCAGTCTCTAGGTTGATTGATACTCTCATTTTGTTTTCTATAAACTGCCATAATGAGTGTATAAACAACCAACTGTCTTAACTATTATCAAAACTACATAAAAGAGAGTTTAGTGGCTTAATACTCTTATTTTCAATAAACTGATGCCAGAATATCAAGTTATTTTCCTTTAATTTTTGCATCAGATTGATGTTGAAAGAATCTAGGCAATCAGGGGAGCATGCTATAGGGAATATAAGAAATAGAAATTGTTTAATGCTGTAATTACAATCAATTATATTTTTAAAGTTATTAAATATTTGATTAATGGCATAAGAAAAATTATCAAACTTCTTTTTAAATAAACAAAATTCACGTAAAAGCCAATGAACTGTACTTATTCCATATTGTTCCTTAATTGATTTTCTATAGTTTTGACATCAGTTATATGAATCTCATGTATTATTTTCCAGCCAGATATATAGGTAGGTGTGATCCAATGTAATATTACATTAATTATAACTGATTTGGAATAAAGATCTAAGCTAGGGAATGCTATCCCATTACTGTTCCAAGCTCTAATGTGCCATTTATATGCAATTCTAGGTTTTAAGGGGAACCATAAAAATTTAGGTAGCATGGAATCTAATTTTTTAATAAGTTTTTGGGAGGGGGTAGTATCAATGACTGTATATAAAACAACATTTTAGGTAAAATTATTATTTTAATTAAAAAGAGCCTATCCTCTATTGTGAAGAATATTTTATTCCATCTTTTGATTAGTTCACTAATGGTGGTTATTAAATTATTGCAGTTTAGTTTAACAGACTCATTCCATGTACTCTTTATACTGACACCCAAATAATCTAATACATCATTCTCCCAATTAAACAGGCTATTCTCTCTTAGGTTTTTGTTGATCTTTTTGTTAATTAGTAATGTTTTGGATTTATTATGATTAAATTTAAGCCCTGAAATTCTTTCAAACTTGCTTAAGGTATTTATAACATCATGCAAAGAACCATCAATATCACCCAACGTTAACATATCATCTGCAAATAATTGTATCTTAGTACAATAGTCCTTATTAATTTGAAAGCCTTTTATATTTTGCTTGTTTCTGATATATGTAGCAAAAGGTTCCACTGAATGAGCAAACAATAATGATTACAAAGGACATCCTTGCCTACTTACTTTGAGGATTTCTAGTGGTGAGGATAGACATGATCTGATTTTTCACATAAGCTTGTGCCCTACTATAAAGTTTCATTAATAAGTTGACAAAATCTGAGAATTCAAAACCAATCAGAATTCTTTGTAGATAAGAGCAACTAATAGAATAAAAACCTTTTCTATGTCTAGGCTGAATATAGTTAGTTGTTTTTTTTCTATTTGCATGCTATGTCTATTAATAATAGTAATTTAATAATGTTATCTTGCACTATTCTATGAAGAATGAACCCTATCTGATCATTATATATCAGATTAGGTAATATTTTCTTTATCCTATCAGCTAATATTGTCATGAAAATTTTATAATCAGTGTTTAGTAATGAGATGGGCCTATATGAATCACAAGATTTGGGGACCTTACCTTGTTTTAATATGGGGGAGATAATTGAGTATTTCCATGATGAGGGTGTTATACATTTTTGCTTAACCATAGTAAAGGCACTCATCATTTTCTTTATTATGTATTTAGGAAAAATCATATAGTTCAGGAATTATTCCATCCAGTCCTGGAGCTTTATTATCTTTTAAATTTTTTATTTGCTCTTTCACTTTTGTTAGTGTTATTTGTTTATTTAATATGTTATTTTGTTGCATTGACATCTTAGCAGTTATATTTTCTTGATTAAAAGTATTTATTACATTATCTGTCTCCAAAGGTGGTGTGTTATTATTTATATCTTTATAGTAGTTTTTGAACACTTCTAATATGCCCATTAAGTTAGATGTGCTCTTAATGGGATCACTACATAATCTCAAAAGTTTGAAATACCGAATTTCAAACTTTTGAGGCTATATAGTCAAAAGCCCTAATTACCAAAAGACCAGAAGCACGAATTTCAAAATCCCGATCATCAGGAGTTTGACATTCATGCTTCTGGTGTTGCAGTATGGTGGAAGGTCAGGTAATTATCTATGTTTAAATGTGTTGGTTAGGGTTTAGTGTGTAAGTGTGTGTTGTGACTGTGATGTGTGTATGCGAGGGGAATGTAGGTGTGTGATGGTGTTTCGTGTGTTTGTGTATGTAGTGCGACCTTGGAGTTAGAATATTTAAGTAGGGGGGTGCGGGGGGCGCAGCCTCTCACATGGGGGGTGCAGGGGGGCTTGCCCCCTACTTGTCTGTAGTTTAGGTTTGTGTGTTTGTGTTCTGGGGGACGGTGTGTGTATGTGTGTAGTGTATGTTGAGTGTAGTTTTTGGTAGTTTGAATTTCGCGGTTTTGATGTTTCAGTATTTTAGTTTTTCGGGTATTTGGTCTCAGGATTTTGGACATCGGTAGTTTGGGTTTTTGGGATTAAGTAGTGGTTCCCTCTTAACTGAACCATCACTTTTATATTTAATCTCATTAATAAGATTTTGATTGTTTTTTTTTTTTTCAATCTTACCACTATTTTATGTAGATATTTGGGATTTACAGCATAATATTCTAGTTTCAATTTTCCAGGTTTATGGCTACCTTATGATTCAGAACGTCTAAGGATTTTTTATTTAACTTAGTAATTTGGTTATGTGCTACTTTGTTATTTTGTTTTACATCCATTTTTATCTTGTCTATGCTTTTTGTAAGTCTAAAAGTTCTATGTCCCACTCTCTCCTTTTTTTAAGTTACCAAGATTTTATTCTACCATATATATAAACTTTAAAGGTGTCCCATAGTATAGTATCAGTCACTTCACCATTATCATTTGTTCCCATAAACATGTCTATTTCATTCATTATCCATTTCCTAAAGTCTTTTAACTTAGTTATATAAGCAGGAATTCTCTGTAGAAATCTTAAATCATATGTATGCGTAGTTAATGTAAAGTTTATAGCATTATGGTCCGAAAGTGGACAAGTCATTATAGATATGTCACTTACTTTAGAGTATACATTATTTGATACAAAGACCTTATCAATGTCTTTTAACTTAGTTATGTAAGCAGGAATTCTCTGTAGAAATCTTAAATCATATGCATGTGTAGTTAATATAAAGTTTATAGCATTATGGTCCGAAGGTGGACAAGTCATTATAGATACGTCACTTACTTTAGAGTATACATTATTTGATACAAAGACCTTATCAATGTTTGTTTGTGTACCAAGCTGATATGAATAGAGAGTATAAAATAAGGAATAATGTTCTCTTAGACTGTGTATATCTTTAAGGTTCATCTGGTTTGTCAAGTCATTTAACTTCTTGGCTTGAGATATTAGTTTTATTTTACATTTTTAGAAGTATCATCTTTCACTTGTTGCTATAATTTCCCCTTTAGCATTTAAAGTAATCAGGTACAGATATTTGTCAACATATTTATTACTCAGTCCTGGTATCCAGTATATATTAATCAAAGTATAACACTTCCTATTGATTTCCAAAATAACCATGCTTAGCATCCCCTCTTTATCTGAAATTGTATCTATAATTCTTGGCATAGTGTAAGTATTTTTTCATAAAATAAGAGTACCCCTTCTCTTAGTCTTAAAACATGACTCAGCCAGAATGGTATAGCCATTGAATGAGTATTTTTGTAGATCTTTTTTAATAGACGGGTTTCCTATAAAAAGATGATCTGGGCTTTTGATATACTTAAGCAAACCATCTCTTTTGACATTATTGCTAAAACCATTAATATTTAATGATAAACATTTATAAGCCATTGACTATAATGTGTATGTTATTACTAACTGAAAGACCTTTCTCCCGTGTTGACTTGAAATCTACTGAAAACTTACTTATCATGGATGCATAAAGTGTATTAAGCACTACTTTCAAAAACCCCAAACTACTTACAAACACATACATGAAACATAAAGTTTCTGATTTAGTTAAAAACTTAACTAAACCATCCATCCACCACCTCTCCAATAGCAAACAACACAAATTATCAATCTCTGCTTAGAATATAGTATAAAAACAAAAAAGAAAAGCATTATGAAAGCAACTAAAGAAATCTGAATCCATGAAATATACATTAGAATGAAAGTGTCCAATATATCTGAAGCTATATGAATATGTCACATATGATAATAGCACCTGTAATACATAGATATGCCAGAAATACACATCAGATCAAAGTATATATAAACATTAGAAGCTGAAGGTCAAGAAGATTGTCAATATTTTCAAGACTTTTCAAGAAACATCAGATGATTTAACCATTTTGTCAGTCATCTATCTAACATTTTTCATGCAGGGATCTGTTGAATATATATATATATATATATATATATATATATATATATATATATATATATATATATATATATATATATATATAAAAACACTTATTACAACATAACTATTATATTTTGCAATTATACACATATTACTCATAAGTATTAACAACATCTATGTTGACGTCTTTCATCAGGAAGGGGGGAGAGAGACTGAGAGAGAGAGAGAGATAAAAGGGGGCCTCACAACCCTCTGTTTAGTTACTAAAGGTATAGTTATGTAACAGACAACCCTCTCCTCCTACCACCCAACACTACAACCTGCGAGAGATGCACTTACATAGCCAAACTGGAAGCAAAGCTCTCTCCAGCCAAGATTGGGCTAGACAGTCAAGAGAAGAAGGTTAAAACCTGCACTGCACCTCAAGCAACAGATAGCCCTTCAAACCCCACACCATCAACACCCACACATATCAACACTAAACCCACATGTGTGGAGGCCCTTAACATTAACCTGCCCAAGCAACAAGGACCTCCAAAGCTGAAACGCAAACAAACACCAGTCACAACCAAAGTGACACATAGCTCACAACACCAGTGTGCCACCCAACAACAGCCCCTAAGGCAAGACAATGTACCCAACACTTTAGTCATAGATGACTCTATAGTCAGTCACACTGATGTCCCACTCACCAGGTTGAACAAGGAGAATATTACAGTCAGCTGCCTGTCAGATGCCAGGATCTGACATATAATGCATGCACTCAAGTCACTCCACAACAAGTACAAATACGACTGTCATTGTTCATGCTGGAGTGAATGACTTGAGACGTACCTCCCTGGACTACATGAAAAGAGACATGAAAGAGCTCTCGGATCATGTGGCCCAGGCAGGTATGAACCTAGTCCTGAGTAGCATCCTGCCTTCGCCCAGAATGATACCACAGTATAAGGACAAAATGATTGATTTCAACAATTGGCTAAGCTTCTGGTGTCATTCAAAGGGGATCCAGTATCTGTCTGCCTGGGATGACATGATTGACAAACCACAATGCTTTGCCAGAGATGGTCTGCACCTGTTACCCCTGGGATTCAGGTTACTGGCTAAAGCTCTCGCCACCCCTATAGTGCCTTTTTTAGGCAAGGTTCAACGGGCAAAGCCACCACCATAACATATACAAACATGCAAAATCTGAAGGTAATGCTACTCAATGCTAGAAGTCTAAACCTCAAAATACACTTTCTCGAGGCACTCCTAAAAGTGAAGAACATCGATATCTGTGCAGTAACTGAGACCTGGTTCAAGGCACCAGAGAGCATCCCTGCAATACCAGGCTACAACTCTTACCACACTTTTCGGCCACCAAACCATGACCGAAACACTTAAGGTGGAGGAGTGTCCATATTCACCAAGGATATTCACACCTCCAGGGTAGTTACCCAACACAATGCATCTGAAATTCTCCAGGTGCAACTAACACTAGGTAAGACTGCAATCCAAATTGTAGCTTGCTACAGATCCCCCACCATGCACCAAGATTCTCACTACACCTTTCTAAACATACTGGACAACATTAAGATACAACCAAACACCCTAATACTGGGTGATTTTAACTACCCTGCCATTAACTGGGAAAACTACTCAGGTACCAACACCTTTTCCCAACGGTTCTTGGAATTCATAAATTCCAATGCCCTGGATCAACTAATCCATTGTCCCACCAGGGGCTCCAATATCCTAGACCTGGTCATTACCAACAGGGAAGATAGATGCTTCACACCAGTGGTCACCCCCTCACTGGTCAGGTCTGACCATAAGCAAATCACCCTTGACATCCACATCCCACCCCTACCCCCCAGTAAGGAAACTTCCGTAAAAAACTTCTACAAAGCCAACTTCATGCTACTCAAGTCAAAAGTGACAAACTTCATGACACCCATGCAGATAGGAGATGAAAGTTTGACTGCTGACTCCTACACTAAGGCACTGTACGAGCACATCCACTCGTGCATGAATCGTGCCATCCCAAATAGAACCAAGATGCTCTCCTCCAAAAAAAGGAAGCCAATCTGGTGGTCCCCTGCCATAAACAAACTATACAACAGAAGAAAGAAACTGTTGCAGAAAAGAGGAAAATCCCAGGATGCAAAAAACTCCCTTACCAGCCTCAGTAACAAACTGAGATCCCCTCATAAAATCCTCCAAAGCTAGCTACGAAAATAAAATTGCCAAAAATTCCAAAGACAACCACAAGGCATTCTATAGTTATGTCAAGAGTCTTAATGGCAATGCTCAGATATGTTCTGAGCTACAACAGAATGGCATTAAATATACTGATCCCAAGGATATTGCCAATATCCTGTCAGATCGATTTAGTGCAAACTTCACCCCCCTCTCACCCCCTAAAAGGCCCATCTCAATACCAAAAGATTGCCAAATTCTGGTAATCATTTCCACACAGGTACAAACTGCACTCTCCAAAGCTAAGAATACAGCATCCATGGGACCAGATGACATCCCGGGCTGTGTACTACATGAACTACAAAATGAACTGGCACCTCACCTAAGTGTCATGTTTAATCATAGCCTCGCCTCAGGCTTCATGCCCACTGAGTGGTGCACAGCTACAGTTACCCCACTCCACAAGGGGGGATCCACCTTGGATCCTGGGAATTACTGTCCCATCAGTCTGATGAGCCTGATCTGCAAGGGTATGGAATGCATTTTCATGGAACTTATAAACAAAGACATTGGCAACCTTCAAACACTGGACCCCACCCAGTTTGGGTTCGTGCAGGGCCGATCTTGTCTCCTGAACCTGATTGACTTCTTCAAATCAGTCTCCAGACTTGTAGACGAGGGTAAGGTGGTCCACACAGCCTAGCTGGACCTCTCCAAGGTCTTCAACACCATCCCCCACTCTGGAATCATAGATAAACGTACTAAGCTGGGCATAAATCCCTATCTCACTCGATGGGTTGCCAACTGGCTTACTGACAGAACCCAGACTGTAAAAGTAGCTGACTCCAAATCCAGCTCCAGACAAGTGACAAATGGAGTACCTCAGGGTTCAGTTCTGGGACCGCTTTTGTTTGGCATCTACTTCTCAGAAGTACAGGCCAACACTAAGGGACTCTGGCTAACAAAGTTCGCAGATGACTGCAAACTGGGAGCCATTATTGAATCCCCAAATTATGTGGATATTCTACAAAAGGGCTTTGCAGAAACAGATGCTTAACCATGTACCCATGAATTACCACATAGGTGGCAGTACACTAAACACTGAAAGTGTGGTGAGAGACTTAGGGACACAGTTGGACAGTGGTCTCACCTTCGACAACCACATCAACACAAAAGTCAGGAAATCCTTCTATGTGACACACCTCATCACTAAAGGCTATTCATCCAGAAAAAAAGGAGGTCATTGTCCCACTGTACTCATCCCTCATTAGACCCATTATAGAGTACAATGCCCCATTTGGTATGTACCTCTCAAGACATCTGCAACAGCTGGAAAGGCCTCAGAAATACCTCACTAAAAGAATCACAGGCCTAAGCAGATGCCCTATATTGACTGTCTAAAAAAACTCCAGCTATACTCTATGGCATATTGTCTACTCAGAGGTGATCTCTGCTTAACATACAAGGCCAGGTCAAACCCTGAGCTGTTGGACATGCTCCACTTAAAGAAATCCCAATCCCTCAGAGCCACAAGCTCCAGGGATCTAAACCTTGTCATCACAATGAACAAAACATGCTGGAGGGATAGGTTCTTGACCCAGAGACTCCCCATATTCTGGAATAGACTGCCCATACATGTCAAGCAAAGCACCTCCTTGGCGCTCTTCAAAAGGAACCTTGACGATTGAATGGGAGATAGGAAATTCACCCCGGTGATCATGTCAGTCACTCTGCCAGACAGGGGTCCAGGGAAGTAAATTTTGTGGGAAGAAATATCCAGGGAATTGTTATGGCTAGGCTTGTATAGGCCCTAGGGCTGATAGCCTAGTACCAACCTATAAACCTATGAACCTATGAACAAGTCTGATGTTGATATGCACAAAGAGTTTTCTAATGCAGCTCCTAGTTCACTTGATGTCATTTAATTACTAATAGTGTCAATGAATCTGCAGAATGTATGCATCTATAAGAGAACATAGGCATTTTTAATGGAGTTAAACATTTATCAGAACTAATTATTTACAAAAGTATCTAAGTGAAGGATAACAGAATTTCAAGAGAAAGGAATTCTAAGTGCAACCATTTAACAAGTTCAAAAGGTCAAATTATGTCATCACTGTTGTTTCCTCAAGCTGCAGCTTCATAAACTTGTTAAAAAGTATTTAAATAGACTCATGCACAACAGACGTTGTCTCTAGTGAAGAAAAAAAGCATTTTTGGTGGGAAATTCAGATCTTGAAGCTTTTAGAGTTTACAGAAAGCAAAAAAAAAAAACACGCAAGCTGCTTTGTCAGTGCATGTCATAAATCTTCACAATAAGAACAGTCACACAGACCACCAGTTTCCTCACAAAACATCAACATCATGAAAAATTAACCATTTCATATAAAAACAGCTATTTGGAAGTAACAGCTGCCTGAAATCAGAAATCATATTACAGCATTTCAATCATTTACCTACCAGTTAACCAAACCAGAGAGAGAAAAGAAAGGAACCTGGTGTGTGTGTGTGTGTGTGTATATATATATATATATATATATATATATATATATATATATATATATATATATTTAGCTATCTATAAAACACCATTAATGTACTGTATTAATGTTTGTATGTATCTAAACAAAGAATCTAAAACATCTAGTTAGAAACGCTAATCAGAAACACCTTGTTGCCCCACCACTGACCCACTAGAAAAAATGCACTTTGGTATTAAGTCAAATTAGACTATTACTGAAAAGACTGCGGTGGTGGTGCTGCAGTAGCGTTGTCCTGTTCAATTCTCAGCTAGAGCGTCATCTGTGTGGAGACATGCGTGAATGGGCGTACCTTCATTGAAGGTTGTGCGTCAGGGCTGGCAACTGGGTACATAAAAATCTACTGCCAATCATTAGCGGAGTTCCGCTGTGGTGACCCCTAGCTGGGAAAAGCCGAAAGACACAAACAAAGACTATTACTGAAAAATTAGAAGACATACATTATTTGTGGTTATTTAAAAGGGAAAAGTATGTAAAGTACTTACAATGGGGAAAAGAGAAAAAAGGAACATTAGTAACAAAAAAGAATAGGAAGAAAGAAGGGAGAGAGAAAGAGAGAGAATGTTATTTAAATACTCAGTACTATATGTACTATATGTAATTAGAAGAAATAGATATAGAAAGGAAAAGAGAAAGTTAATAATAAAGATGATTCACATTACCTTACAGCATAGAGACTTTCCAGAATCAAATATATTATGATTCATAAAAGAAAGCATTTAAAATTAGAAGGAATTTATTCATTTGTCCTTTAGTTTCTTAGTTTTGTTTGCTCCCTTTTTCACAGACCATCCATTTTTTGTAGCCTGTCTCTTCAAACTCTGGGGTGACCATTCCATGTATTCTATGTCTAACAGTATTTTCTTCTTTTGAATAAATTCTACTGCTTCTTGTAGGGGATCAAGGATCTTCACTCCTGCCAAGGTGATTTTTATTCTTGCAGGAAAAAGAATTTGAGCTTTAATATTGTTTTTTATCAAGGACTTAATTAGAGGAACACACTCCTTTCATCTGGATATGACTGTAGAGGTGTAGTCATTGTCAAAATGAATAACTTTTTCACCCATCTTGATAGGGGAATTAGTCCAAGCTGATTTCAGCACTAAGTCCTTGTCTTGCCAGGAAAGAAATCTATTATAGACCTGGGGTTAGATGAGCTCAGAGATGAAGCTGGATTTGCCAGGGACCGGTGAGCCTTTTCAAATCCAAAAGAGAGGGATTCAGGCATGTTTATTGCTGATGAAAACCACTTATTGAGGAACTGAATCATGTTAGCACCCTCCTCTTTCTTGGGAATTCCATATATTTTTATGTTATTCCTCCTTGATATACTTTCAAGGTCTTCCAGTTTCTCAATCAGCCTGGTGTTTTATTTCAGAAGAAATTCATTGTGATGTTCATTTTCATGACTCTAGTATCTAGGTCAGTTACTGTTTCCTCTAAGACAAGAATCTGTTCAGATTGTTTTCTACTATCCCACTTAGAAGTTCCAGTTGTTTACTGCATTCTTGTTTGATAATAGCCATTTTGTTTTTGAAATTGTCCATTTTTAGTGACAGTTCTTGGATGTTTGATATTATAAGATATAATTCTTTCTTCACTGCACTCTCCTGGTGTGGGTTCTTTGAGTTGCTCATGTTAAGATCTCCAGTAGAAAACTTCTTGACAGGAATAATTAAAAAATTCTCTTGACTATGTATTAATCTTTAGAAAATAATAAAGAGTCTATGTTAATCTAACTTTTAGTATACTTTTACTTAGATTTTTCTAAAAAGTAAAATATATTTCCTGTCAGGATATTAAAATCTAAGCAGAGCTATGGATTTCTGCTGCTATCAGACTGGCATCTTGGCCATGCCCCCATGATTATTACATGTTTGATGATAGCACCAACACCATAGATAGTGTAACTGTGATAATAAAGACAACCTTGGCACAGATAGAAATTGTTGAAGTGTATACACCAACAAAGTCAAGTGTTGGCGACCTAGAAGAAGTCACATATTTCTTGCATGAAACACAGGAAGGAAAAATAATAAGTGGCTGTGGACTTAAATTTACCAGAAATAGAATGGAATGATATTGATTCAATAGCAGTAGTAAGGAAATTATTTACAGCATATGTTCAGAAACAAGTGCTTTGGATTGTAAAAAGCTTCCAGGGAATGTAAATACTGAACACTGTTTGTGTTCTTAAGGAAATGACTGTTACTTTCTTTTCAAAAGATTTTACAGTACAGTTGTGTAAAGTGAACTTACCATGACAGCGGACTTTCACATGATCACTACTGCAGTACCTTTAGCTAAATGGGTTATATGGGCTAAGAATATAACAGCCAGCCAGCTTCCAAAGCTTAAGGGCAACTTTCATACACCCAAACTGTCAGGCAGCTTGAGCCGAGCTGACTAAAAGACAAGTCTGGGCGTATTTCCATGTAGAACAAAAAAATTAAAAAGAAAGACAAGAAATATAAGAAATGAAAAAGAGGTTGAACTATAACTTTGAAAACTGAAATAAACAAGCTGGAGAGACAAATTAAACATTGTGTGAAATAAGATCAAGGAAAAAAATGGGAAGAAAATGTATATGAATATATTGAGCATAACATGAAACCATTTTATAGATACATAAAATGTGGTAGGAGTAAAGACATGCATTGATAAACTGTAGATTCTAAAATTTATTCTCAAACAAAACAGATTATAAATATAGGTTCATAGGTAGGTACTCGGCTATCTGCCCGAAGGCATATATTAGCCCAGCCACGTTGTGCAGTATTCACTGCCCCTTTGGTTAGTTCCCTAGGCCCTTGATCTAGCAGCTAGTACCCTTGGCCCCTATCTAGTAGAGCTGTTGGTATGATCCCTGGTGTGAACTTTCTGTTACCCATCCAGTCGTCAAGGTTCCTCTTGAAGAGTGATAGTGAGGGGCTCTGTCTTATGTAGATCGGGACCTTGTTCCATAGCAAGGGAAGTCTTTGCAAAGGGAATATATCCCTCCAGCATGTTCTACTCATTGTTGTGCTGAGGTTTATATCCCTAGAGTGTGTAGCTTGAGTAGATTTTGTTTTGCTAAGATGGAGCATGTTCAACAGTTCTGGGTTGGACATGGCTCTGTGTGTTAGACAGAGATTGCCTCTGAGAAGGCAGTATGTAACAGAGAAAAGCCTTAGTTTTTTCAATCATGCTGCATAGGGCAACTGTTTGAGGCCAGTAATCCTCTTAGTGAGGTACCTCTGTGGTCTCTCCAGCTGCTGGAGATGCCTAGCCAGGTACATTCCAATTGGTGCATTGTACTCAGTAATGGGTCTGATGAGGGAAGAGTAGAGAGGCACCACTACATCCTTAGATCTTGATGCGAACCTGTTAGTGATCAGATGGGTCACATAGAAGGATTTCCAACCACGTTGGCAACATGGTTATCAAAGGAAAGCTGACTATCTACTTGGGTCCCTAGATCCCTTATTACTTCTTCTGATTTCAGGGGGTTACCTCCTATGTGGTAGTTCGCGAGTACTCTGTTTTTTCCAAAGGGGATTACTACGCATTTTTTAGCATTTAGCTTGAGACCATGGCTTTGACACCATGCATCAGTCTCATTAAGGCCCTTGTGGAGGATATCCATGTCGGTCGGAGACTCTATTATAGCACCCAGTTTGCAGTTGTCCGCAAACTTGGTCAGCCACAGCCTTTCAGTGCTTGCCTGTACTTCTGAGAAGTATATGCCAAACAGGAGGGGCCCCAGGACAGAGCCCTAAGGCACACCGCTCATTACTGGTCTGGATTCGGACATAGATCCCGCTACTCTTACTTTGTGGGATCTGTCTGAGAGCCAGTTTGCGATTCATCTTGTGACATAAGGGTTTATGCCCAGGTTGGTGAGTTTATCAATAATACCTGAATGGGGAATGGTGTCAAATGCTTTAGCAAGGTCAAGGTAAGCTGTGTGTACCTCCTTTCCCTTATCTATAGCCTCAGTAACTGTCTCAAAGAAGTCCACCAGGTTCAGGAGGCATGATTTGCCCTTGACGAAGCTGAACTGTGTGGGGTCAAGTGTTTGGAGGTTCCCAATCTCTCCATTTATGAGTTCCATAATGATTCGCTCCATTGCCTTACAGATCAGACTGGTCAGGCTTATTGGTCGGTAGTTCCCAGGGTCAGTTGTGGGCCCACTCTTGTGCAGTGGAACCACCATTGCTGTTCACCATTCTATGAGCACATATCCTGTCGAGAGGCTGAGACTGAACAGGGTATTCAGATGCGGGGTTAATTCATTTTGGAGCTTGCGTATGACACAGCCCGGGACACCATCTGGTCCCATGGAGGCAGTGTTTTTAGCTTTAGATAGAGCCTTATTAACCAACGTATCAGTAATAATTGGAGTTAAACAATCCCCTGGAATAGTAATAGGCCCTGTAGGTGGTGAGGGGGGGGGGAATTTGCACTGAACCTATCTGCCAAGATGTTGTCAATGTCAGTGGGGTCAGTGTATTTTGTTCCATTTTGTACTAGCTCAGAACAGACCTGAGCGTTGCCATTTAGGTTTTTGACGTAACCATAGAAGGCCTTATGGTTATCCTTGGCATCCTTGGCAACCTTCTTTTCTAAATTGGCTTTAGTTGACTTGATTAGGGCCCTCAATTTCTTACTAATGCTGATCAGGGATGATTTTTCTACTTGAGATTTGGTCTTTTTTTGTATAAGTCCCCTCCTTTTATTGTATAGTTTGCTTATGGTCGGGATCCACCAGACTGGTTTCTTCTTGCTTGAGGAAGGAGTCTTGGTTTTATTTGGGATAGCACAGTCCATGCAATCCTGAAGATGTACATAAAGTGCCTTGGTGTAGGATTCTGCATCCTGGATATCATTATCCTTCTGCAAGGGAATAGTGAAGCTTTCCACTTCTAATGCAAGTAATTTGAAGTTTGCTTTGGAAATGGTTTCTTTGACTGTGGGAGGTGGAGGGGTGAGGACGTCCAGGGTTATCAGTTTGTGGTCTGATCTGGCCAGAGAGGGAGTGATAACAGGTGTGGTACAATGGGCGCCCATATTTGTGATGACTAAATCCAATATGTTGTCCCCCTCTAGTGGGAGAACATACCAGTTGTTCAGGGGCATTTGAATTTATAAATTCTATGAACTGCTGGGCATAGGAGTTAGAACTTTGGTAGTTTGCCCAGTCTATACCAGGGTAGTTGAAATCACCCAAAATTATGGTGTTGGGTAGGACCTTTATATTTTCCAGTGCCTCAAGGAATGCTGAGTGAGCATCTTGGGAAATGGTGGGTGATCTATAACAGGCTACAACTTGAAATGTGGTTTTGCCTGCTGATAATTGAGCATGGATGATCTCTGGGGCATCATGCTGCACCACTAACCTGGAGATGTGGGTATCCTTGATGAATATGGATACACGTCCGCCCTTTGTACTGCAATCTGGTAACTGAGGCCAGAAGGTATGATATGAATTGTAACCTGGTAGTGCTGGGGTGCTCTCTGGAGCCTTGAACCATCGATTTTCTCCATACTGAGGAGTGCCTCAAGTGTGTGCAGTTTGAGGTTGAGACTTCTGGTGTTGAGTAGCATTACCCTTAGTTTTTGGTTACCTGTGCTGGTTACGGTGGTTGGTTTGTTCTTTGAGCCTTGCCTATAAAAGGCACTATGGGGACAGCAAGAGCCTTGGCCAGTATTCAAAAGCCTAGGGGTGACAGGTGCAAACCATCTCTGGCAAAACAGCGAGGCTTATCTATCATGTCATCCCAGGCAGACAGACACTGGATCCCCTTAGAATGACACCAGAAGCTTAGCCAATTGTTGAAATTGATCATTTTGTCTTTGTAGTGTGGTATCATTCTAGGTGAAGGTAGTATGCTACTCAAGGTCAGGGTCATACCAGCTTGGGCTACATAATCAGAGAGCTCCTCAATGTCTCTTTTCATGTAGTCCAGGGAGGTACGTCTTAGATCATTCACACCAACATGTACAATGACAGCGTCATACTTATACTTGTTCTGGAGTGACCTAAGTGCCTGTGTTATGTGGCAGATCCTAGCACCCGACAGGCAGCTGACGGTAACCTTCTCCTTGTTCAGCCTGGTGAGTGGAACATCTGTGTGCCTTACTATAGAGTCTCCTATTTCTAGCGTGTTGGGTATGGTGTTTTGCCTTAGGGGCTGTCGTGAGGCACACTGCTGAGGTGAATTATGTGTTTTCTGGCTTGTGTTTGGAGGTGCAGGTTGCTTGTGTGTCTGCTTTGGAGGGCACTGTTTCTTTTTCAGATTGGTACCTAGTGCCTCCGAATATGTTTTTGTGTATTTATGTGTATGTTTTGCCGGTGCTTGCTTTGTAGATCCATGTGTGACTGGTGGTGTGATGCTAGTGTATCTCCTCTCCTCTTGACTGTCTGTTACAGTCATGGGTTGAGAGTGCTTAGCCTCCAGTCTGGCTGTGTATTTGCATCTCTCACAAGTGTTTGTGTCTAGAGGTAAGAGGAGAGGGTTGTCTGTATACAAGAGGCAGTTGTGACACTGCCTCAGGACGCCCAGTAACACCAGATGAACTGGAGAGTACACCTGAAGCTGACCTCTGGACATGCTTAGAAGAGTGAGTTTCACTTGTCTTGCGGACAGTCAAGGGTCTTATGCTGTATTATAATAGTGCTGTCTAGGAGATTTGGAAAATAATAGTGCTGCCTACGAGATTTGGACAAGTGCTGATTTAGGTTATGCAAGTGCTGCAAAAAGAGCAGTTGATCTGAAGCACTTGAGTTGAGGCTTGCCTAGTTCTAAGGGAAAATTTGCAGCGCAGACTTTGTGGAGCCAGTAATAGTATACCCCAGCTAACCGGCGCTTCCCAACGCTGCTCTGTGCGCAAGACTGTGGAAAAAGAGAGTTGCAGGGTTTTAAGAGAGAGAGATCAAGGAGTTTGGAATTGACCCAAAATGGCCAATAAAACTACAGTTTCTAGGGAGTAACCACTCCTACAGGGACAGGCAGGCTGCTCAGTGTTAACCACTGCCACTGGTGAACACAGAGACTTCCCTTTAGCCCAAGTAAGCACTGGCCTCCAAGAAACTTACAAACAGTTCAGAACAGCAACTCTGTAACTGAACTTTTTTTAAATTATAGAAAGTGTAAAATAGCAAGTTTTTTTGTTTTTTTGTTTTTGTTTAAGGATAACAGAGACACACAAGTAGCAAACTAGTCAGAACAGTGCAATAAATGACCCCAACACGTGTGTGCTAGGTCAGAGGCAGGTAAAATGCAATTTTAAGAAAAAACGATTTTAAATTAAGTGCAACACAAAAAATGCAATAAACAGGCTCTAGGTATGTTCTATAATATATTTAGAAAATCTCATGCAAAGCAGTTTAGATACACAAAGGGGGTGTTAAATTGTAAAGTAAACTTTTGTAAGTCCTACTTACCTGTAACAGCATATCCTTGAATTTTACACTGCCTCAGTGGCAAATGGGCTCTGTGCCAGCACAAACCCACATTGGCAGCTTTCATGAATTCAGAACCCCCTAGTCTGACTGTCTGTGATAGGGGACTGGATAAGCCTCTTCCATCACGGAAGCCTAATCCCATCCCAGAAAGTCAGTTATTCAGGATTTTAGTGCCAAGTAGGAAGTACCAAGAAGGATCAAAAGCAAGAATTTCCCAAAACTCACCTATTCACAGCCACAAAACACCAACACAAATAACCAAGTCCAACCAACAACATACCAAAGTTGAATACCATCAAACTATATACAAAATAAAAGGTTTGGTGGGTGGGCTCTGCCACTGAGGCAGTATGAAATTCAAATATCTACTGTTACAGGAAAGTAGGACTTACACAACTGCACTATGTTCATCATTCACACTAACCCAGTGGAATATGAGTAGATTCCCAAATCTTACCCTACCTGGGAGGAGGAAAGATAAGGATCCAGATGACCCTGGAGAAGGGATCTCATAAAGCCTGGCCTGGAAATTAAGAAAAAAATCAGTCTGTAGTGCTTTGTAAAGATATGAAGAGAGGGCCAGGTTGCTGCTTCTAGAATGCCTTTAGAGTCCACTCCTTTCCAATATGCCAGCAAAGAGAATAAGGCTCTGGTGCAATGTGCCTTAACCTTGCCTGGAATAGATTTACCATGGTGGGAATAACAAAAGACAATAGTAAAGGACAACCAATGAGAAATCATTTGCATTGACAGGTTGACCCTTCTTAGTTCCAGAATAGGAAATAAAGAGCTGTTAAGCTTTCCTGAAGGGTTTAGTTCTGTCAAGGTAGTACCTGAGTTGGCTGTGCATATAAAAGGAATGCAGAATCTTCTTACCCTTATTTTCAAGTTCCAGGAAGAAAACTGGGAGACTGATGACTTGATTCAGGGTAAATCCAGAAACAACTTTTGGCATGAAAGGATTAACTCATAATGCAACCCTGTCCTTATGGAAAATCAGATGAGATTGGCCTGACATAAGAGGTTGCAGCTCAAAGACTCACCTTGCAGACATCAGAGAAATAAACAAAACGGTTTTCCAAGTGATGAACCTCAAACCAATCTGAAATGAAGGTTCAAATGGAGATAAGGCCAACTTTTCAAAGACAAAGTAGAAAACCAAAAAGGAGATTTTTTTTCAAGGGGGTCTCAAGTGCAACACTCCTTTTATAAACTATTTAACCACAAAAAGAGACAAAACAGAGGATCCATGTCCAGAAAAGCTGTGATGGCCACTAGATGCATCTTGATAGATACATAAAATAAAGCATCACTGAGTAGCTCACACAAATATTTAAAAAACAGAGGGGTAAACACTATACTGGGCCCTCTGATATCAGTTATGCACCACCTACCAAACCTCTTCCACTTATAAACATAAGATTTTCTAGTTGCAGATTTTCTTGCCTCCCTTAATACCTTCTGCATATCCTCATGGAATAAGTGTCTAAAAGGTATCAAGGTAGAGCCATCCAGGCTGCCATTAGCAATTGCTCTAAGTTGGGGTGCACCAGTCACCCCGACACTGTGTGACCAGATCCAGTGTGTGAGAAAGCTTGTGGAAATTTCCCTTAGTCAATTCTATTAAAAGGAAGAACCAACTTTGCCTCAGCCAAAAGGGATCACCACAATGATCTTTGTTAATGCCTTCTGAATCTTTAGAAGTACCTTGATATCAATGAAAAGTGTGGAGATGCATAAAGGAATATTTCTGTCCAAGGGAATGAGAATACTTTTGCTCTCCAAGCATGGCTGCAAGGGAAAAGGAAGTCTCAAAGAATTGTTCTGTTTTGAAAGGCGGTGCACAGAAATATTTACATTTTACACACATCTGGACCAAATTCAAGCACAGCTATCTACTGGGTTTTCACTCACGAGGGTTCGTCTGGGATCTGATTAGTCTAGGTTTTGCTCTGTTGAGATGTATGAGGACTGAAGTGTCAGACAATACTGTAAGGCTAGCTTCCAAGCCATGAAAAATCTAATGAGTCTGTTTGAACTGACTGAACTGGGTCTGGAGGGGGAAGGGCAGGTCTGGGCTGAGAAAATTCTGATCCCTTCACCACTGTAACTCTTGTTTCACAAAATCTAGCTCTGGTACCTGGCACTCCAAGGGAAGCAGGTGCTGGGTCTAACAGGTTTTTTTTTTTTTTTAAGTACCATTAAATCTTTCTGAGGAACAGTTTGGCCAGTGGTGTCATGAGGAATATTGATAGCTTGAACCACACAATTTTGAGAAGCTCTCTTATGGAGGCAGCATCTTAAAGATAGAAACCCCTAAAAATATTCTGAACAAACATGACTTTCTCTTCTGATTGAAAGCCTTTACTTTTTTTCATAAACCTCAGGAAGGCAATTCTATGTGAAGGTGTTAGACAGGACTTTTGTATGTTCAACTTGAAGCTGGAAGCAATTGGAATGTGACGACAAGCATTCTTCAGATGTAAAGTCACCATGAAATATTGATCCAGAAGAAAGGGTAGGACTGTCTATAGGGTAAGCATTTTGAATTTGGGTATTTTAAGGAAGATATTTAGGTATGACAAACATAACACTGGTCTCCATGACAGTTCCTTTTGGGTGCCAAAAAGATTTGTAAAAACAAAAACAACGCTGATTTCCATGATAGCTCCTTTTTGGGTACAAAAAAGATTTTGTTCTAAAATACTTTTCATTTTTGTGGTACAGGAGCTAGTTTAATAACCCCCTGCTCGCAAGGAGTACCGGAGAGAACAGATGTGTCAGTTCTACCAGGTGCTGGGGAATTTCCCTGAAAGGAGGAGGATTTTATGTTCACTTCTAAGAGTATCCTCATTAAAATATTCTCAGCAGCTGCTTGTCTGAAGCGATGTGTGGCTACTGGGTTGAGCAAAAGCCTGGGGAAAAGGGAAAGGGGAGGAGTGTAGGAGGAAGGGATGCAATGCCCTGAGTCTTGGTATACTCATTCTTTAGCAGAAGAATTATCTTTTTTTGTGAAAGGAACCCCTTTTATTTGGTTTGGAAACATTATCCTCCTTCCATTTCCTCTTCACACCCTGACTCTTTTTAGGCTGGGATTTTTGTTTGTTCTGCCCTTTGAAGTTGGGCACCTTGTTAGAGAAGACCTTTGGAATATGAAACATTCTAGATACCCCGTCCATCAATTTACTTATGTCATCCTATAAGGAACATTAAAAATCTCATTTTTTTAAATCCACAGAAAATTTATGGTTATGCATCCAAGCATACCTTCTCAATAGACTGAAGCACCTGCAGTTCTAGAAATTGTGCCCACACCTTCCAAGACACTCTTCAAAGCATGTTTAAAACCTGTAACAGAAAAAGCAAGCGAGAAAGCAACTTCACCCAAAGTTAAAACCATAAAACATCAAAAAACGGTGAAACAGAGACACTCAGACTTATCAGAGTCTACCAACTTTAATTAATTTAATTAAAGTTGGTCAACCCTGATAAGTCTGAGCATCTCTGTTTCACCCTTTTTTAACATTTTATGTTTAAAACCTGAGTCACATTAGAAACAATCTCATTCATATTTCAGTTCTGTTCAGCAGGCAAAGATGCAGAAAAGTAATCTAGACTGTAAGCACATTGCAAAATAAATTTTGCCACATAAAGTCTTGCTAATTTAAAATTCTAAAGGCTAAATTACTAGACCAGGGCAACTATTTTTCCTGAGATTCTAACCTCTTGCCTATTTTACCCAGCAGTGGAGGTTAGTAGAAGCCAAGGCTCTCTTGCTAGAGTCAGCAGCTAGAGAAACCACAGCTGGGTCAGCAGACAATGGAGTAAAGAAAGCTGCAAGATCAGAGTAAGCCTTTTTAGGAACTGGTTCAATAGCCAAAGAGGTTTTACATACAGTTTTGTAGACATCTTTTAAGGCCAGTGGCAAAGAGCCAAAACATTTGGAATCTCATCCTCAGTAAGATCATAAACTCTACCAGTCTCTAGGGTAGTTCCAGATTTCTTCCAGCCAAACACATCTCTAAACCTAGCCACCATCTGTGGCTAGGTTTAGAGATGAACAGTTGCTTAGGTTTTTGAACCTGTATACTTTCTGAAAAAACAGACTGTATGGACTTGAGTGTTTACTACTGTCCGCATCAGAATCTCAGTGAAAATCTGTGTCTCTAAACTGATCTCTAGTTAAGATATCCCTATAGTAATTTTGAATAAGAACAATGTCTCCAAGATTAAATGACAGTAAAACATTCTTAGCTATGTAAACCACATCAGCCCTGTACATAGTAATAACCTGACTGTCATTTGGCAAAGGCTGTGTTTCTTCTTACAATGAATTACACTGAGGACAAAATACCCGGGGACAGAGTATTATGCCTGGCAAGGGGTCTCTTACCTAGGCCTTCTCCTATATCTAAAAGGTTTGGTTCTCCTGTACTTGATTGGTTCTCCTGTACTTGAACCAAGTATTGGCATGTCCTTGGAGGATGTGTCTTACCCCTGAACCACAGAGGGCTGCATGATTACACCAGAGGATGATATAGAAAAAGGTAAGTGGTCTGTTGGTCAGCTTAAAGGAGAATTGCACCCAAAATCTGAAAAAAATATATATTTTTCAGCATATCTTGGATTTTTCTGCATTATTAATATCTCTGTATCAAAGTAAGTAGTTATTATTATTATTTTCTATTTGTTATACCTCAAATGACTGAAAAGGGGGCTGCAGTGGGTAGCATGATTTTGTTTTACAGTCAATGACTTCAACTTCCTGACATCATTTTAGGGGGACAACAATAAATCCCTAAGATAAGGGGATCATTTACTGTGGTTTTCTCTCATCAGCTTACAACAGTACTATGACTGCCTACTTTTGACTATTAGCATCAATCCATATTTTTCATTATTTGCTTCCTTTGTTTTTTATTTGTAGTAATCTCTGATACAGCATTTTAAGGAAAGTTTGAATAACAGGCTTGAAAATGTAGCTAAGTTAATCATTCTTTTCAAAGCTTCAACTCTAATTCAGTGCTCAGCTGTGAAAAACCAGACCCCTGTGATTAATAGGTGTTACACTAAGGCGAAGATGCTTTGCTTTGCACTGATTTTAACACTGTACCTAGAAGAGTATTTGATGTTGATCTTCCTTTCCCAACTAACTTTATGCATTGTAACTATGCTATCACAAACAACCAGAAGAAACATGCAATTTTACAGAAAATACAGTATAGAAAATGCAAAACCAAATACTAACAGAAAATCAGAACAGTAAGATGAAAATATGTTCTTTCTCTGTGGCACTCAGAGTATGATTAAAGGGAAAGACAACTAATGTGTAATAATTAAAAATAAACTGTTTTTTATTTGCATGTGAAAACTAGGCTTGAAAGCCTTGCTTTTGTTGAGACTCCAGGCTGCACTATTTATCTGACGTGTGACACTGGTAATCTGAGACTGATGGCATATTTAAATGCCAATATTTAGGAACCATTGTTTTAATGGCTCTGTAGCTGAAATACTTGGCCTAACCTAATTACTCTGCCACTCATATAATGTAATAGATGATAAGACAAGCATAGGAAAGAAAGTCAAACAGAAACAAGTTCAATATAAAACAAATGGAATAATTAGCAAATTAAGCTTTGCTGTATGTGATATGTTTACTGTTGGATTTCAGGGAAGGAAAATCACTTTTTGGAAAAGAAAAACTTGGCATTTGAGTTGAGTTCAACTTTAAGGCAACAACATAATTGCAAACCAAAGGATGAGGCATGTTTTTGTAGAGTTTTATTTTTTTAGGTGCAACTGGGTTTGATGGGGGGGGGGGGGGGTAGCCATATCAGAATCCAACAAGTCAGGGGGAAAAACACCTGTATACACAAATTAGTTTTAACTGTTGGTTATGGGGGCTAACTGTGTATGGAAACGACTGATCTGATTATCATTTGGTTAAGGAAGATGTTATTCAGGCTTTGCAAAACTAGATTTGGGAGAGGCATGCTAGAATACTTTACTGTGACTTTCTTTAACTTAGTCAGACATCAGAGGTGTACATAGCCATATATGTGGCTGCAATTAATGATTGCATCTGTGTGTAGAGGGGGTTAAATAAGTTGCAGTGGCCAAATATTATTTTATCTAAAAGTAAACTGTTGGCCATAATTTCCTTTACTTTGCATCACAAACATTAGAACTGCACATAAAAAGTGGTCTTTGGTGGTCTTGCTGAAGTCTGTGAAAGTAACTGACCATGGAACAGTGAGTTTGTATTTGAAGGCATTCTACTGGGTTGTAGTGTATGTATTTGATGGCACTGAGCTGGAATATTACTGTGGCTGTTTTTATGTATTTATTATTTTGTCACAATTATAACTGTTAGGTGCACACAACCAATAAAGTGGATGTAATAGGTGGGCATATCTGTGTATTGGGGATGCAATGAATTGTATGGTATACATACAACAACATGAAGCTGAAATATCACTGACTGCTCTGTATTTATTAAATTGTGTGTTCACTATCAGACATCTGAAGTGTACTATGTCAATACACTGGTTGGAATTTGTGAGTGTGTGTGTGTGTGTGTGTGTGTGTGTGTGTGTGTGTGTGTGTGTGTGTGTGTGTGTGTGTGTGTGTGTGTGTGTGTGTGTGTGTGTTATTTATGTGGCTACTGGTTTGTATTTATTCCTTCACTTGATTTGCATTTAATGATTCATTTCCACAGAGCTCAGCAGACCTTGGCTACTTGCTTGTGCTTCAAATAGTGTTTCCACTCAATCCAGTGCCATCCAAGCAAACATAAGCTCTCAATTTGTATAATTGCACTTGTTTTCACTGTTTAAGAGAATGCTGCTTATAATTTGCAATTTTCTGAGTATTTGAAGTATATATTTGCTACAAATCACATTTTCTCCTTTAATGTTTGGTACACAAAATGTTTTGTCTTGTTATCATTTTTTAGAGGGGTGATTTAGCTAGGTAATAAGTATTTTATTGTTACATTGCACTTCAGGATCCTTTTTGTTGTGTTTTTTGCATTAAGAGAAATATGGTCATCCATCTTATGGCAGGAGATGTTTGCCTGGTTTATCTGAGCTGGGAAGCACTCCAGAAGGGCTCAAATTGTAGTTGTTTTATTGACCAAAATGCTCAGGTGTTAGTTCACTTTCATTTCTACTTGTGTAAATTAGGTGTGTATGTAAGGAGCTGCTCACCATGCAGAGGCAGCTGGCAGTGTCATGTACAGATGCAAATGGCTGGACAGCTAAGTTCACCTGTAAAACTAGTACTAGGACTGTAACTTGTAATTTAATGAAGCATTGCCCATAACTAAGCTCAGAGCAGCTAGCTTGCACATCAGATAGTGCTAATACCATATGCTACAACTACAACTTTGAAAACTGCAATAAACAAGATGGACAAACAGAGTAAACATAGTGTGAGACAAGATCAAGAAAATTTTGAAGAAAATTTATATAAAGACATTGAGCATAACAGGAAACATTTTTATAGCTACATAAGATGTGGAAGGAGTAAAGACACAAATTGATAAACTGTGTGCAGATTCTAAAATTTATTCTCAGACACAACAGAGTATATATATATATATATATATATATATATATATATATATATATATATATATATATATATATATATACACACACACACACAAAATCTTATTCAAAACAGTTTGGCGCCACAAAAGGGGTCATAACTTGTCCCTATGACATCAAGGTATCACCAGATACTGGAATCAAATTAGATTATATTGAAAAGGAATTGTGAAAACTGGATCCAAACAAAGCACAAGGAGCAAACAGAATTAGTAACAATGACCTGAGGATACTTCAGCAAGAACTTACAGTACCATTATATCTGTTATTCATTAGGTCATATAAATATGGGGAGATTCCTCAAAATTGGAAACATGCACTTATTAAACCTATATTTAAGGGAAAGGGGAGTAGGACAAACCCAGAGTCATACAGACTCTTAAGTCTACTTTTATGTTGTGGAAAAATAATGGAGAAGGTAATATTGGACAAGTTATTGTCAGAACTGGATATATTGGGACTTGAAACCATATATCAGCATGCATATGTTGAAAATAGATCTATTACCACCTGAAACATGATGTTCTATAACAATATAATAACAGCTATGAATGAAAAATTGTGCTGTGATGTAATTTATATAGATTTAAGTTCAGCATTTAACAGGGTCATACACAAAACACTGACCAATAAATCAGTACAACTAAGTATTGATGTACTCTTGATAAGATTGTTAGCTGCATGGATTACAAATATGACATGGCAAGTATCATATAGCAAATGGACAGGTGACATCCTTGGCTACAGTAAGGGTGTCCCACAGGGCTCTGTCCTAGGCCCTTATTTGTTTAGATTGTATCTTTCAGACCTAACTTTTTAATCTGAAGTGTTCTACAGTCTGTATGCAGATGACCTGAAATTGGGTAAACTGATTATATGTGCTACAGATAAGGCATGTCTGCAAAAACTTGACTAAATTGACCATTTAGGCACATGAGAATAATATGCTAATACATGCATCAAAAACTAAGCATATGAGATTTGGGAGACATAAATTGAAAGGCGAATATTTAATACAGCACACAATGATTGAAACTGTAGAATCATTTAAGGACTTGGGTATATGGATAGATTCAGCTATGAGCTTTTCTAATCATGTCAACCAATTGGTTAATGATAGTTATAGAACTATTACATAAAAAGATTTATAAAGTCTAGGAAATCAAAAATAATGAAGTCATTGTTTGTTAGCTACATTAGACTCAAACTTTAGTATGGAATAACAATATGGAAACCCTATAAGAAAATAAGTATGAGCAAATTGGAAAGAGTATAATGGAAATATACCAAGGGTATACATGGATGTGAAAATTGAAGTTATTATGAAAGACTAAAATATCCAGACTTGTACAGTGTATTTTACAGATATCTAAGAGGAGATCTTATTCAGGTATATAAGGCATGTAGTGACAACTACCCCTGGGAATGTTTGGGGTTATCAAAAAGTACTAGAGAATCATTAGACAATCTATGTAGAAGATTCTATAGGAATGAGAAGTGTACTAATTGGATCTCTGACAGAGTAGCTGATGCATGGAACAGACTATCAAATTACATTAAAGCAAGTACTAGTTTAGATATTTTTAAGAACAGCCTGAACAGTTATTATGGAAACAAGTGTTTTGATATATTGGCAAGCTAAAAGGGCATTAATTCCCATACTTGAAATATTTCTATGTATGTATTCATCTCTAGTCCCTAACACTAGAGCCCACCCTAAGACATCTCTGCAAAACCTAGTCCTCAAACCCTAATAATCCACCCTAATACAGGTCCAAACAACATGGATATGCAATTTCCAAATGTCTCTGTAGACAGCTTGCTAGATATGGGCATCCTTAGATGATGTAGGCTCATAGGTGTGTACTAGGCTAATGGCCCTGTAGCTTTTACAAGCCCATAGGATTACCCTGGCATCATGCCACCCAACCTTAGTTCCTAGTGCCTCTATTGAGTAGAGCCACTGAAGTGATCCCCAGGGTGAATTTTCTATTTCCCATTCACTCATCAAGATTTCTCTTGAAGAGGGCCAGTGAGGTGCTCTGCTTGACACATATGGGAAGTCAATTCCATAGCATGGGCAATCTCTGGGTTATGAACCTGTCCCTCCAGCATGCTCTGTTGATTGTGATAATGAGGTTAAGGTCTCTGGAGTGTGTGGTATGGAGGGATTGGGATTTCTTTAGATGTAGCATTTCTAACAGAACTGGGTCAGACATAGCTTTGTTATTCAAGCAGAGATCGCCTCTAAGTAGGTGATATGAGACAGAGAATAGTTGGAGTTTTTTGAGTCTGTCCATATAGGACAAGTGTTTAAGGCCTATGATCCTCTTTGGGAGGTACTTTTACGGTCTTTCCAGTTGTTGCAGGTGTCTAGTGAGGTACATGCCAGTTTGTATTTATAGATTGACAAGCAGGCATATGCTAGCTGCCCTTGTGGACCATTTTAAGCCTAGCTAATTTCTCTTAGTGAGAATTAAACCTTGTACCTCTTGTCTGTGATGTAAACACCTTAGTCATTATACCAACTTGCAACCCCAATAAGAAATCATAGGTTCATAGGTAAGTACTAGACTAGTTTCCCTTGTGGACCATTTTAAGCCTAGCCATTTTCCCTTAGTGAGACTCAAACCCTGTACCTCTTGCATATGAGGTAAAAAATGTAACCATTATGCCAATCCCCAATCCTAAAGGTGTGGATGTAAAACAAAAGTGACTTCGCCTATGAGAGTGAATGCTTATTTGTGTGAATATGGTTAAAGTTTTGCAATGTGTAGGTAAATAGGCAGGAAAATGTACTATTGAAAAGGTGGTTGCGCAAGTATAGGGTGTGTGTGTGTGTGTGTGTGTGTGTGTGTGTGTGTGTGTGTGTGTGTGTGTGTGTGTGTGTGTGTGTGTGTGTTTCTTTCCTTTTTAGTTTTTACTGTTACGGAAATAGATTTTAGTAATATAATGTGTATAGTTGGGATTAAGGTTGCCCACCCTTACTCTTGTGTGCTAATCCTAACCCTACACATTATTTTACTAAACCCCCTTTCTCTAACAGTACTGCTAGGTTTTACTGGTGTGTGTGTGTGTGTGTGTGTGTGTGTGTGTGTGTGTGTGTGTGTGTGTGTGTGTGTGTGTGTGTATATATATATATATATATATATATATATATATATATATATATATATATATATATATACTATATACTAAGATGGATGTAAAGATTTTATAATCGTTGTTAAGAAGTGAAATAGGTATATATGACCTACACAAAGTTGAATTTTTATTTTCTTTTAGAATAGGAGTAATTAGAGAATATCTCCAAGAGGGGAGAACCAAATGTTGAAAACGAATTACATTTAGAGCATTGTGAAATAAAGTTAAGGCAGGAGTTGGTAATAATTTATATATTTAATTTATGATTCCATCTATTCCAGGAGCTTTATTATTTTTGCTATGTTTAATTTTATCAGCTATCTCTTTCAGTGAAATTTGTTGTTGTAAGTCTAATTTTATTTTCTCTGGTAATTTCTTTATATTAGATAAGTTTATATCTATATCTATATAATTTGAGTTAAGAGGACTATTGATTTGAAGATCAGAGTAATGATGTTTAAAAGCATCAAGAATATCACTAATATCTGAAACTACTCTGTTATCTTTATCTCATGTATAATTTTTGTGATACTATTTTCAGTGGATTGTTTTTTTATTCTCATTGATAAATTATGTATATGTTTAGGAGACATTGGATATGAGTTAATTTTCAGTTTTTCTAAAGGTAAATTGGTCTTATGTGTTAATATTTCATTATATTTTTTATTTAGCTGATCTATTCCTTTTTTCTTTGTAGAAGCATCAATGGAATCTTCTAAGTTTATATTAATTAATTGTATTTGTATTCTGATTGCCATTCTTTGGTTTTGTTTTTGTACCATGAAAGAGTTTTGCCATATAAAAAATCCTTTATTTTATCCCATAAAATTACTGTATTTGTATCTTCTGAATGGTTAGTTTCTAGAAAATAATTTATTTCTGAATGTGGCCATGGTTTGAATTGCTTTAAATTAATAATATAGGCAGGAATTCTAGTTGTCGGATTTAGTTTTTTTATAGTCAGATTCTATTTTAAGAATAAGGGAATTGTGATCCGAAAAAGGACATGGTAAAATTGTAAAATTAATTACTTTTCTGTTTAAATCTTGGGATATATAAAGTTTGTCAATTGTAGCTTGAGTACTGAATCTATAATCTCTATGTGAATATGGTAAAGAGTACTTTCTTTATATGCAAAGGTGTCAATCGAATTTAAGCTAATTGTCCAGTTTTTAAGAGCTTTCCCTATTGGAGATAAATGAATAGTTCTACTATTTGTAGTCTCAGAATTATCTAAAATGCAATTAAAATCTCCACCCAGAATTAGGACCCCTTTTTGAGCTGTATTAATTAGATTTATATGTTTCCTCACTGTTGCCATTCCTATACCTGGAAACCAGTAAATATTAGCTAGAGTCCAAGTTCTATTATTATATTTTATTATTACTATTGTTAGTAGTCCTTCCTTATCTTCATATTTAAATATAATTTGAGGCATAGTGATACTTTTTTTCCATAATATAATGGTTCCTCTTGTTTTTTTCTTATAAGATGAGTGAGATAATATTGTGAATTCCTTGGGATTCCACATAAATTTATTGTTAGCCTTAAAATGGGATTCTTGTAAAAATATTACTTGTATCTTGTTGATTTTTAAGTATTTTAAAATATTCGCTCTTTTCCTTGGATTATTTAATCCATTAACATTTAGCGATAGTAATGTTAATTCCATTTAGTATGTTGCATTTGAATGAGATTTAATCATGGTATTAACCAAGACTGAATGTTGTATAATATTATTAATAATTATTATGGATAATGATATTGGTAATATACATATTCTTCCTTTGTTAGAGTGGTAATGATAGTTTATCTTAGGCCAGACTAATAAAAAATAGGAAATTATAATTAAATACATATTTCATAAGAAATGAACTAATCATAAAAAACAATTTCAAACATGGAGTGAGAGTCACCCCTAATCTGATAGATGTGAGTTGCTCTAGCAGATTATCCATCAAACCAAATGATGAATCAAACAAAGTGAGCTTTAGCTCAGATATGAATACAGGAGAAACATAATAATATAAGTTAATTGAATTAAAGTTAATAGAAGAAAGTGACTGATATCCCATTTTCCTTATGCAAAAATGTAAAAACAAGTTAATGTGTATAACCCTTTATACAATAATAAAATAACTATATCTTACCCTAAAGAAACTTAAAAAAGAGATTGTTGTATACTAATATCATTAAATCAGGACAGAAACATGCATATATAGCTGCTTAAATGTGACATGACATCTAACCATAAACTTAATTATTACTAACTAAATAATAATATAAAATTTGATATGAACTAATACACAGATAAACCTTTGTTGAATACATTTTATAAATATTAATTTTAAGATGTTATAAATTATACTTTGATGGATTTCTTGTTCACTTCTGATACAACAGGTCATGTTTCAGAAAAACTTTGCAATTAGGACCATTTCATTTCAAGATACTTCCCTAAGAACATGGGAGTATATAATAATCATTAAAAACCCTATATATCTTCTAGCTTACCTTTTTTCACTAGTCCAATCAATCCTAATGACAGCTTAAATGACTGTCAATAACTAAAATGCAATACAGGATTCATACTAGTTGTCATCTTTATAGCAGAGTGCATCAATCTGTCAGCTTATTTTTTAATTTGAGATTCTCACATATAGTCAGTGAATAAACATATGTATAAATCAGAATCATATAGAAAAGTAAAACAACATATAATATTCAGTTAACTATTCTTAGCCTGACAAATGACAAAATAATATGATAAACTTCACTATGATATAGGGCAAGATATACTGTCCAGCTGAGTAGAGAGCTAATGTAATAATATCAAAAATAAATCAATATTAGTAACATCTTAACATATTTAATTTGTTTTAGTGTAATTTTAGTATATGCACAGAAACAGTTCAAATACATTAATTAGACAATTATAATATGTTAGAGAGGCATATCTTACAGATGCAATGTTTAAAAGTTAAAGTTATTTCAAAAGAATGAGATCAGTTAGACTTTTTGTTCGAACTAGATTGACTAATATCTGGTTATTTTCTTGACACACAAAGTATTTACACAGTTATTTGAAAAGCAGAGTATCAGGACCTGCATAAAATAGTCTGACAAACATATTTTCACAAAGTTTCCAAATATTTATCACTTGTGAAATGACAATAGCACAAAAGTACTATTTAACATTTCAATGCCTAGTGAATTTGACGTCAAGAGCCAAGAAATTAAAATGTGCCCTAAAATATTTGTGGGATTTAGTACTATCAAAAATTGCCATGTACATATGGGCATTATACCAACAAGGCATGGGTTCTGAAAAGGTTACTGCCTGAGGTTAATGAATTTGTTCCTATTAAATGTGGAACAGTATATATGTTTGAATACAAATGCCAATGACAAAGATTTGTTTCACCAGTTAATAAGATCTTTTAACCAGTAATATAACTATCAGATATAAACTAGTATAGTCTGAGACAAGATAAGTAAAACTTACTTGCATCCTTCTGACAGCAGTTACAATTTATAAGTTAACAAATCTGATAGACCATAATAGTTCTATACCTAAGTAGTTTCTGGAAATATACAGATGTTGAAGTGATTCTTTTTGAAAATCTTATGACATTAATCAAAAATTGCATTTAGTTGGCTGAGCTGTCTGCAACATTTAAAAAATAGCTGCCAATTAAGAATTTTAACTTAGTTTTGTTGTTAAGCTTTCACAAATGACTTCCAGCACAAAATTAATTGTAAAACTTTCCTGAATGTTAAATGATTTCCTCTATATGATAAATAGACATCAAAAAACAATTTTCTAGAGGTGAATAATTAAACTTTACCAACCCTGATAAATTGCTATGTTAGGTAAGAGTACCTTCTCAAGTTATTTGAGGTTATTTAAGTATAAATGGCAAAATGCCAAAACATTCAGCTCTGCAAATATATTTAAAACTGGTCCTAGATTCCACAAAACTTGTCCATTTCATATACACTCAGACATAAAGATGAACTGAAATCACACAAGCCAGGAAATGCTGAATTTCTGACTATTATTAGGGAGATGCATATATGTGGATCACGTTTTTTTTTTTTTTTTTTTTTTTATCCCATGGTTGCCTAGAGAGGAGTTGTGGTATTGTATGAGGAAGTCGGGAGTGTCAGAGAAGTATGTAAGAGTGGTACAGGATATGTACGAGGGTAGTGTGACAGCGGTGAGGTCTGCGGTGGGAGTGACGGATGTGTTTAAGGTGGAGGTGAGGTTACATCAAGGATCATCTCTGAGCCTTTTCTTATTTACAATGGTGATGGACAGGTTGACAGATGAGATCAGACAGGAGTCCCTGAGGACTATGATGTTTGCAGGTGACATTGTGATCTGTAGTGAGAGTAGGGAACAGGTGGAGGAGACCCTGGAGAGGTGGAGATATGCTCTAGAGAGAAGAAGAATGAAGGTCAGCAGGACTAAGACAGAATATATGCGTGTGAATAAGAGGGAGGATAGAGGAATGGTAAGGATGCAGGGAGTAAAGGTGGTGAAGGTGGATGAGTTTAAATACTTGGGATCAACAGTTCAGAGTAATGGTGAGTGTGGAAGACAGGTGAAGAAGAGAGTACAGGCAGGATGGAGTGGGTGGAGAAGAGTATCGGGAGTGATTTGTGACAGACGAGTACCAGTAAGAGTGAAAGGGAAGGTCTACAAGAGGGTAGTGAGACAAGCTATGTTATATAGGTTGGAGACAGTGGCACTGACAAAAAGGCAGGAGTCAGAGCTGGACATGGCTGAATTAAAGATGTTAAGATTTGCACTGGGTATGATGAGGGTGGACAGGATTAGCAATAAGTATATTAGAGGGTCAGCCCAGGTTGGAAGGTTTGGAGACAATGCCAGAGAGGCATGATTACATTGATTTGGACATGTGCTGAGGAGGGATGCAGAGTATATTGGGGAAAAGATGCTAAGGATGAAGCTGCCAGGTAACAGGAAAAGAGGAAGGCCTAAGATAAGGTTTATGGATGTGGTGAGAGAGGACATGCAGGTGGTAGGTGTGGCAGAGCAAGATGCAGAGGACAGGAAGAAATGGAAACAGCTGATCCACTGTGGCAACCCCTAACAAGAGCAGCCAGAAGCATTTTTGTATTAAAATAGGGGAGGGACAAAGTAATGATTTACATAGCTAGAATTACCACTTCATACCTGCAAATGAAGGAGGACAAATAGTATAGGCAGTACTTAACCATTAGCAAGCTTAAAGATTTGCTTCACTTCAACAATTGATTTTCAATTTGAACTATATGTCTGTGAGAAGGCCATGAAAGAAACACTAAAATCCAGAATTAAGTAGGGAGAGACAGCACAAATCACTCAGGCACATCAAAAAGATCCTAGACACTCCAAATGAGCACAGGCTTTTGGCTAACAGAAATAACTATATCTAAAAAAAAAAAAAACATATATACTGCTCACTCTGACATGACCTTGATAGTCATATTGCTCACAAGCCAAAACATTAAACAGGGACTGTGCCAGATGCACTGAATCGTCAGAGTGGGAAGCATTCAAATTATGTCAGAAACTTGAGAACTGCTGCCGCATTTAAATAAATATATATTAGCTATGTGTCTAGTAAATATCTTATAACTTGAAGAGTGGACATGCAAGCAGACTAAAATATATGAAATTAGTCTTTTGCCTAATAAAAACAGATACTTATAGTTGGACGATCCCAGGGAATCACGTGTTAATAATCAAACTAGCCCTTGTAACTAAGAAGTTTAAATTGTATTTCCCCTTTAAGAAGATCTTCAAACAGTTCACGTATGTGTGTAGCTACGTAACTATGGTGCAGATTCCTATCATTTAGTGATGTCTCCTAGACTAGAAAGAAATGCTGTATAAGGTGATTAAATCAACTACTTTCTTATTTTTCCCTTTTATGGTGAAATTAAGTTATTTCTGATACGTACGCTATGAGTATAGATGGGCTACCAAAAACAATACATGGAATAGTGTATAGTTAACAGTAAAGAGTATGCAACTGTGAGAAATGAAATGAAACATTAGTTGGCTTCACTTTGCATAAATAGAGAGAAATGGAAATTGTTTTTAAGCTCATAAAAAGATCGTTGTTTGTTAAAGGCTGTGTAAAAGAAGCACAAATATGTACATGCGCTTGAGATGTGAAAAGAGTTTTAGAATAATTTGAACATGAAAACCGTTACAATACAAAATGAAGACATTTTTTCTTTGTAAATTATGTGTCCCATATCAACGATGGACATGAAACTTAAAAAATCCCAGAGAATACAACTAATAAGTAAAAAAAAAAAAAATCAATTAACTTCAAAGCATTGCTACAAGAAAAAAAAATAAAAAATTGTAGTTTTCATAACATGTAATTAGTGGGACAAATCATTACAATAGTGCTATATTAATGCTATTAGGTTAAAAGGCTAATAATTAGTGAAGTGAATAGACATCTAAGCATGGGTCAAAGCTCAACCACAACAGACATAGCCCTCCAATTATGTATTTTTAGAGATTCAGATATCTAGAAATTATGAAATGCTATATGTATAAAGCAAGTTGTCAATAAAATCATGCAGTATATTAAAAGGTAAAAAAGTCATAAGAATACATACTTTTTTCTCTTTGTTCAGAACATTAAAACTCAAGATTTAGTAGATACTTTTAGAGATTTGGAAGTACTATAGCTTTTAAGCTCAGTTTTCTGTTTCTTTTTCCTTACTTCCAACCAGTTATTTTTCTCAGATCTTTTTAATGTGGAAGAACTTGACCAGTCCATATCTTCAGGAATGGGGATTATATTGTTGTTTGTGATGAAGGAGATGGTTTCTTCTATAGTGTTGAAAGTTTTTAAGTCATTTGAGGAAAAAAATCTGATTTTTGCTGGGTTTATGAGATGGGTTTTTATTTTATTTTGTTTTAACAATCTTACTAATGGCTAGGCTTTCCTTCTTTGCTCTAGGAATCTTGATGAATAGTCATTGTCAAATCTTATCTGGTGCTGCTTATAGTTTAGTGGGCTTTTCCTCCAAGCTGACTTGAGAGTAAGATCTTTGTCCAGATATGATAGAAAGTTGACAATTATGGATCTGGGAGAAGCAGAAGATGATGGCATTGGTTTCCCTATTGCTCTGTGGGCTCTCTCAATACCATTAGATAAGCCTTCCTTTAAACCAAGTAAATCTGGGAGCCAAGTGTTTAAGAATAAAATGATGTTCTCACCCTCAGTCTTTTCAGGAAAACCAAAAATCCTTGCATTAGTTCTTCTTTCTCTGTACTCTAGGTCATCGAGTTTCTTGGTTAACCAATTATTTTGTTGAGTGAGAAATTCAACCTTGTCCTCTTCTATCTTGAGTCTTCCATTGATATCAGTAAGTGATGTTTCAATGTCTATTAATTTGGATTGTTGTTGGTGAAGAATCTATTTTAAGATGTCAGTTGGATTTTGACAGTTCTCTCTAAGACTTTCAAGTTTATCTGTAAATTTGTCCATCTTTAATGACAGATCAGTCAGAATGATTTATGTTGCTCATTTCCACAATCATGTTTTTTCTCCAAAATATTTTCTCAGGAAAATTTTTAGGTAAAATCCTGAAAGTTGATATATCTTTAGATTAGTAGTTTAATAACAGTTTTGTCTTGTTTTCAAAGAAATTAAATAATTTAATTTCCTGTAATTTGGTGTCATTTAAGGAGCTCAAAATAATGCTGCTAACAGTTGGCCATTCAGACTCTGCCCCTCACATTTACATGTTTGATGATACACTACACAGTTATACATTTTCAGTGATATAAAATTCGAAATTATGAGTTTTCAATGTTTTGGGTTTTTCATATGTTGTGTTTTGATTTTCGATGTTATGAGAATTACATGTTTTGAAGGGGAACTATATATATATATATATATATATATATATATATATATATATATATATATATATACTCTTTTTTTTTCAGATTTCGTCTTTTCTATACTCAAGGTTTCCTGAGATAAACACACAAATACATTTTGTGACTAGCCAGATTTTTTTAACTCAGTTGTCACTACACTAAAAGTATAAAGCATGTATCAATTTCTGTTGAATACACAACTGTTCTGTAAATAGTTTGTGCTCCTTCCCATTGTTTTGAGTGATAGGCAGTACCTTATATAAAGATAAAGTTGTTCAATGTTGTTTACATTGGCTAATCACTAGCTAAACTCTTTTCCCATGCAAGGGTATTATGTAGAACTCTGGTACTTTTGCTGCAATACTTCCTATGTTTACAACTGTGAAATATAAAGGGCTCGAGTTAGTGAAGAATGTTTGCAAAAAGTTTGAAAAGTATCAGATATTTGCATTAATAAAGGAAAAGACTGAGTATCAAGTTGAGGGTGACTAAGGAAGCAATGTGTATTAGACAAAAGATACTAAACAATCTTGGTGAAAAGAAGCTGTCAAATATAAAAGTATTTATTTGATGTACACTATAATATTAACTTTATTCTGATGTCTAACTGTATGCCATGCATTAGGAGACAAGGTAGTACCAGCAAGCTGGCATGGCTAAGTACCCATAGTAACATCATCACTGTGGGATATACAGGGCTTGATTTATGAAGACTATTTGCAGAAAAAAATAAATATCTTGGAATACTTCCGATACTTAGCTAAACAAATTAGAAATGGAGTGCAATACTGTCATATTTGGGGGTGGCCTATGTAAGCAGTGGATTTTACAACAGGTTAAGAAAAAACATGAAATATTTTTTAGATTTGCAGTACTATTAAAAAATGGAGGTGATACTGTCATGGCATTGGGCACTACACAAACAATGGGTGTTAGAAGAAAAGTTAACATTAGACACATTTGGGAAAGACAAACACAGGTACTAACATAACTATTTGCTTGTGTTACACTGTATTACCAATATTTCATTACTGAGCCTAGTATCTTATGAACAGTAGGTCATGCATGATGGAAACAAGTGCCATCTAAAAGTTGACAAGACTTGTTAGATATGCACAGTGAAATATTTGTCATGGAATATACAGGGCTACAGTTATTACATACTGTTTGTAGTAGGTTATGAAAAATAACGGACTTTTCATGATTTTGTGAACACAGAGTCTGAAACAGTCATGCAGTTGTTGCACATTCAAACCATAGGTGCTAAAAATTTACATTACAGCATCATGTGTATTATGAAGGCTTCCAGAAATATAAATGTCTGGTAAAGCAGTTATGAGTATTAGCTACTTTTTCCTCACTAGGAATATTGTCATGACTTCCAAGATGGCTGCACTCTGATCAGCAGCATAATGTCAGCTATCCCTGTGCAAAAACTGAAACTGACAAAAAGAACTGCCACTGAAAATGTTTTTGTTAAAATTTAGTTACTGGCTAGTAAATGCATTGCCTGGATGCCAGCCAAAAAATGGAAACCATTAAGGAAAATCAACCAGAAAAGGTGAATAGAAAAGAACACTGTTTGGGAGGATTCTTCATCTGTTCAGAAAAAAGTAGTTCAAGCTTCAGCTTTGGTTCAAGAGATGACTTCCAGAAATTTAAAGGAAAAATTAATTAAATGTACTCAGAGGTAATTAAAATAAAAGGAACATTGAAAGAATATATCAATTCAAACAAAAAAGGCTAAAAAAATTAGAAGAAGCTTTAACTAGCTATTCAGATGAACTGATAAAACTGCAAAAATCTGAGGTTGACATGAAAAAAAAAGCTGGCTGAATATGAGGTTTCTCAAGAAAAACATTTTAAAAAATAGAGTTAGAAGACAGACTACACAGAGAAAACCTGAGATTTTCTGCTGCCTCACAGAAACTGGAATGAACAGACTTTATGAATTTTATGAAAGCACACATAAGCAAACAGACTTGTGTTCCACAGCAGAATTTATTAACTGAAAGGGCATACTGAGTGTATACTCCAAACCTGGCCTTGAGAAAGCAGTCAAGACCTATATTAGTAAAGATGCAATCATACCAGCAGAAAGGGTTGATCCTGATAAAATTATGGCAGAACAGCAACATATTAAAAATCAGGGACAGCTGAGTATTTGTAAAAAATGATTATTCACTGTACACCAGGCAGAAGAGAAGCACGATTTTCCCAGCAATCAGGGAATGCCAAAAGGCAGGTGTGAGATTCAAGCTTCTGTATCCAGTTATCTTCAATTTTTTTTTTCTTTTTGAGTACCAAACTTATTTTTTGAAACAAAAGAGCTAAGGAGGCAATAAAGTGTATCCAACAAAAAGAGAGACAGCAAGCAGAAGTGGGACTCTGTTTCTTTTTTCTTCTGATGGCAAGGTTAATAGAGAGATTTTTTGTCTAATGTTCCAAAGGAAAATACTTGAAAGATAAAAAAAAAAAACACAGGAGTTGACTAGAATTATAAGCAATACCTTAGACTTGAACCATAGTCTGATGTTGGGATATGGAGATGGACTAGAAGAAAACCAGCAACTCTGAAATTAGTGAACAAATGGAAAACTATAGAGCATATTATCACATTTGTGAAATATATTCTTGCAAGAAAAAGTATCTGAAAAACACTGGACTTCTGTTGACTTTGTTAAACTTGGTGGACTGTACAACATAAATCCAACTTTGCATCATTAATGTTTAGAAGGACTCTAAAAGGAGGAAGAATAACTGTAAGTAAAACAATTTTTAATCTTATCAGTATTTGTATAATATAAACAGCATGTTACATACAGTAAAACATTTTTGTGTAGTGTGTACTCAATTGTATTTTAAACATGAGGTTGAGTATTTGCAGTGACTGTTTTATGTGATAAGAATATTAATGTAAACAAGTACTTTTTTAGTTGAAAGAAATACAGGTTTTACAGTATAAAAAAAGAAAAAT
Source organism: Protopterus annectens (assembly GCF_019279795.1). Classification (NCBI taxonomy): domain Eukaryota; kingdom Metazoa; phylum Chordata; order Ceratodontiformes; family Protopteridae; genus Protopterus; species Protopterus annectens. The sequence goes on from NC_056745.1 coordinate 452,761,940, forward strand.
GCCGGACAAATGCATGTTCAGTGTTCATATGCTGTGATTTTGGGTTTAATTTTAGGTTACATAATGCCTGTGGGTGCAGTTGTCAATTTGGAACAATTGTTCCCTTTTGGGGGAGGGTTAAACTTCATGTTTTGAAGATATACATATGTTTGTGTTTGTTCCAATATAATAGGAAATGGGGTGCTTTGTATTTAGTTTTTTTTTTTCATTAAAATAAAAAGTCTTAAAAATGAGACATAGGTTCAAATGGTGATGAGAAGAAACAATTGTACAAAAGATCAGCCTGTCAAACAATATATGCATGTAATACAAAAGCTGGAAATACACATTCAAAAATATTGTTATGTATAATAGGTGAGAAACAATACCTTTTTATCGTGATGGCTATGCTGTCTATATTATTCTGGAGCAAGGATGGCCTTAAAGGTATAGAAAAAAAGGAAAAAGTATTGAATTATATTAAGAAATGTGGAGTGCAAACAGAAATGCTGCAGGAGACAAATTTGGAAAGAAACAAGCATGTGAATTTAACAAAAAGAGGATTTCAGAATGGGTATTCAGCAGAATATCAGGGACAGAGGAAAAGGACAGTAACTATAATAATTGCTAGGGGGCTCCAATAGTGATAGATGAGAAAAAAGACAAAAATGGTAGATTTGTGGTAACAAGTTGCTATTGGCAAGCAGGGAGGACTACAATGGCATTATTTATATTCCACCAAAAAGTGCTATTATGGAGCATAAACATTTGGGAGAAATGATCAGCTTCCAGCAGAGAACAGTATTTACAGGTTGGGACTGGAAACTAATTTGGAATAATGAGGCTGTATCAGGGGGAACTAGAAGAGACAATATAACCAAAGAGGGTAGATTTCTGAAGAAATTTATAAAAGTATTTGTTATGGCAGATGTGAATTCAGTAGTAGGAACTGGGAGAAAATTTACATATTATTCCCCAAGGTACAATAACTGGGCTAGACTAGACAGAAATTATATTTTACAGGAACATGCATATTTAAATGAAAGCATCAACATACATCCAATAACTATTTCTCATCATGCACCAATAAAAACTAAGATAAAAATGCAGGCTAATAAAGTGGTAAGGCACAGGTGCTTTCCCATGTACCTGTTAAAAAGAGAGGAATTTAAGGAATGGGTAGTGGAAATTATTTGAGAGTTATTAGGGAAGATAGAAATATCTTCAGACGTTATACCAGTGACTGGAATAAAATGAAAATGGAATTTAAAAATTAGGTTAAAATAAGAGAAAGAGATATGGTTAAGAAGTAATAGAAGTTACTTAGAGGGACTGACAAAGGTTAAAGCATTGCATAATAATGGGGATCTCACAGAACAACAGGAACAGCATATGCAGACTGCTAAAAAGAACATAAAGAAGTATCTAGATAATATGCATGAGTTTGGAAAGACTGCAGTTAAGCAACTATTTTGATAACTTCAGAGCACAAAAACTGTTAGCACAATGACTTAGGCAACAGAATGTTGAAAGGATTGTCACCAAACTCAGAGAACCTATAACAAGAAAAATGACTACAGATCTTGTAGAGGTTTTAGAGATATTCTGGAAATTTTAAGAACATTTGTATAAAACAGAGAAATGGGGAAAGCAAGAAAGAGTACAAATTGAAGTATTTATGGAGGACTTAAATATGCCAATGTTAGAGGTATACAAGGCTCAACAACTAACAGTTAGGAGGCAATGAGATAAAAACAGTGATGTATAATCAATATTCAGGAAATTCTACAGGAAAAGATGGTATTCCTGTGGAAGTTTGGAAATTAGGATGTAAGAAAGTGATAAAGACCTGGAAGATTTTGTTTAACAATATTTTAAAAGAAGGTGAAGGAGAAACATCTTAGAATAAGTATGTGGTGGCTGTGTTACCTAGAAATAGCAAAGATCCTTCAGACTTGGCTTCATATAGAGCCATTTCAATTCTGAACCATGATTATAAAGTGTTTATACTAGCTAAAAGAATGGCAAAGGTGTTGCCAAAATTGATATATATGGATCAGTATAGTTTTGTGGATGGGAGGCAAACATTTGGCAACATTTATAGAGCAATCATGATCCAAAGTGAAGCAGAATATAAGAAAATAGCTCTGTTGTTGGTGGGTCTTAATGCAGAAAAAACATTTGATAGAGTAAGCTGAGATTTTATGAGTAGGGCATTGGAAGCATTTGCATTCCATGATCAATAAAAAGGTTAATTAGAAAGATATACAAAAGGACTGTAGGCAAGGTGGAGGGTTCCTCTCAGATAAGCTGTGTTTGAACAGAGGAACCAGGTAGAACTGTCCTCTTCCCCCTTTGTTATTTACTTTATATTTACAGCCATTATCAAAGAAAATAAGGGACTCAGAACTACAAGGATATAATTAGTATGATAATCATATAAAGTTGGCTTTATTTGCAGATGATATTATTTTGTACCTAAGTCCAGAAAAAGATATGTCAGTGTTGTTGTTGAACATTTTGAGACAGTTTCATGTCTTTTGGGGATATAAAAATAATGAAGATAAAACAAAAGCTATAGTCATAAAACATGCACACACACAGAGCAACTGGTTCAGTAATACCTATATTTAAGGGGACATGATAAGATGAAGTGTTTAGGAATATGGATTTAAAAAGGCTTCTGTTATGAAAGCTAAGGATATGTGGGAAGAAAATAAACAGAAGATGATACAGAAATTGAGAAACTGGAAAATCTTATTTATGATTATGAATAGTAAGCAGTGAAAATGTTTTAGTCCCTTTAGTCTTGTATATGAGTCAAGAATGCTTTTATCAACCTGAGAAGTTGTGGACAACAATTAATAAAGAACTGCATGAATAAAAAACCGAAGGAATTTATCTGGAAAGAAAAGCGGGCAAGAGTCTAGTGAGTTAAGCTGATCCTTCCAATAGAACAAGGTGGCTTAGGTTTACCTGATTTGAAGGGCTATTTTATTGCTACACAGTTAAGACTCACAACACAAGCAGAAGGTTATAATTCAAAGTGGAAAGGGATGATGATGAAACAAGGGAGGAGTTCATGAAATCCAGAGACTGACAGTTTGGAAGCAGATCCTTGAGGAGAGTAATGACCATACAGAATATTATATTCATAAAGAAGCAGAACGTATTCTAAGAACTAAGCCAATATGAGAATGAAGAAAGGAGGTTTTGCCAATAGGGATGACTGCAAGTACAGGTACAGAAAACAGACATGAGGGGCTGGAATTTACTAGAGAAATCTGGCAAAAGAACCAAGATATTGGAAGCAAATAACTCAAGCAGCAAAGGTAATAGAGTGGGATAAGAACAAAAAAGACATTTAGATTGCAGGCTAGAGACTGCATTCCCTACCAAGGCTTGATCTCAGAGTACAGGCAAAAAGGGATGGGGGGATTTTAAGGGCAAGACCTGCTCTGGGAGAGTTTTTAGTTAAATCTAGAACAGCAGCAGCTGTTAAAAAATGATAATTAGTAGAGGTGGTTAGAAAACATTGGGAATACAGACTGGAAAAGCAATTTACAACAAAACAATGGGAAGACATATACATGGCTCTCAAATATGTAACTAAGTCCAGAGGTTTAAGATCTTTGCTTGGAAGTATTTGCATGAGTATTTTTATACCCCAAGCAGACTTCAAAGTTTTATTCAGGTAGATAGCAAATGTTGGAGGTGTGATGAAGAAGAAAGGGGTAAATGGGAATATATGTTTGGGGAGTGTAATAAGTAGGCAGATTTTAAAAATTCCCTATTCTATCAGAAACATGGGCAAATAGCTATAAGAAAATTATTCTTCTGAGCTGGGAAACAGGATCTGCATTACCTAGACATAATAAGGCCTTATTAAGTTTAATTCTGTTGGCTGACAAAAAAGCAATTACAAAATGGAAATCAAAGTCTACACCAACTCCATTTGAGGTATTAATTATGAAAGAGATAAAATAACTAGAAAAGTTATCCTTAGAAAAGGGAAGGTATAAATGGAAACTGTGTGAAAAATACTTGCATAATAACATTCAGGAGGAGTGAGGTTTAAAGGAAAGCAGGAATTCAGCATTTTTGTAATGTTTGACTGACAGTAGCAAAGAAAATATATGCAATGTAAATTGTATTTAAATGGAAAAAATGTTAATTTTTTTTTTTTCTGTTACCGCATGATTGCCTGTGTCATAAGTGATAACTTAATAAAGGTGTTTAAAAATATGAATATTGTCAAAGCTGTGTGGGCTGCACATGAGCAAATGCTGCCATTTTAAACACAATCAAGTACATAAGGCTGCCATAGTTACCATCTGACATGCACAGTTTTGTACATTAACATTATTGTGTTGAAACACTGTGATGATATGATATGCATATGTATAACTTGTCGTTCATGTGCAATATCACAAAATAGGAGAGTGCGATCCAGTCTTGTTATACATCAATGGATAGCTCTGACAATTTGTTCACTGATACCTTGAGTCTACCCCGAAAACTTACAGAAATATAAGCATTTAACCATTATATTAATAACTGCTCACAAGTAAAATATCATTTTTCTTTTATAAATAATACAGCATAAATTCAATGACAAAAACTTTTGATACACCAGTTATGTAATCTATCATCTCACAAACTCATTATTTTGCTTTTTTTTTGTAACTTACATGGTTAATCATATACTGCAAATCATTTGGTCCCATTATACAAGAGGGAAGGAAAACTCTAGATAAATTAGAGTATGCACACCAAATAAGTGATAATAACTTTACCACACATATACTTTAAGACGGGAACTTCAGTGTCATGGCCTGTACAGGACTAACATAAACAATGTCATTTAGAAGAAAAGAACAAATAATAAAATAAAAATCCACAGTTAAAGTGGTAGAATATGCAGAAGTGCAATCATCCTACACTTCCAAAAGTAAACATCAATTTGACAGCAAATTAATATTAATAGTTCATGTTTTACAACAAACAAGTCTGACTGCTTCTTCCATGCTTAAGGGTTTCCCATGGCAAAGAACTTCAGAATGAATAATGTATGATGGAAGGAAGTAAGGAGCCTGATAAAACTTCATCAGACAAGCTGTGCTAACATCTGAATACAACTGGGATGGTTACTAAAGTCAACTTCTGATCTGATCATGGGTTTGTCTTGAGGTGTGTGGCCATCACCTCTACTGATATGGCCTTGGAGCTTCAGGCCATGCTCCTCATATAAAAAAGTCTTTAAGGTCCAAGGTCATATCAGTAGAGGTGATGGCCACACAGAACTGTATTTTCTTAAATAAACCAAAACCCCATGTTAGCAATCGAAAATGGCAGATGGGAAATAATCTCTACATCCACTAGGATATGATGTACTTAAACAGCCAACAAATACAGTCTGAAATAACTTGAGTTCCAAGTAATACCGGTGCCTAAGATATACCAACATCATCCCCAAACTAACCAAAAAGGACAGCAGAGTTACCAGTCCTCCTACATAGAATCATTTCCTCTGAGGTGCAGACCTGATGAGTAAAAGACTCTTACCAGCCTCAAAAACTTCTGAGATATTAAATGGTAAATATAGCAAGAAGGAGGCATCTACTTCAGAAGCCAGTGGCCCAAAATGCAACAGGCTTCTGCCCAACTGGGGGGAGATACCTGTGTTTTGGACTGGGAGAGGAGTTTTCTGTATTGCCAGTGTGAAACTACACCCTTCCCAGTTACTGAGGTAATGAGAGTGAATGTTAATCTTTCTTCCCTGAATTCCTGGACACTTGGAATCAATGATACATTTTAAAAAAATCAACAGTGGCACAGGGCAGAGAAAGTGACTACTCTTTTGTTGCAATGAAGCAAACAGATCACTGGAAGGACTACATTTTACCTTGTGGCAAAAAAATTCCCCAGTAAGACTATACCCAAAAAAGCCTCAATTTGATTCCCCAAGAATGGGATAGAAGACAGGGCTTGTGAGCATCAATCATTTTGCTCACTTCTTTGGGAAAATGAGCAATGAATGATGCTTAATCCACTCCCAGTCTACAGATCACTTACATGTTTTAATTTGTTCACTTTGGTACAGCAGTGATCAATTCTGACCAATTTCAGTACCAGACAGAAATATTCTGCCCCTTTCAGGACAAAGAAAAAGTGAAAGTAGAACTAAAATGAGACCTGTTTTGGTACATTTCAATAACACCATCCCAAAACTTCTACTGAAACAGCACAGTTGTTAAGTTGTACTTACCATTACAGTATATTTTTCAATGATTACTCCTACAGTAGCCTTAGCTGTATGGGGTTATATCCTGCCAAGGATATAATGGCCAGCCAGCTTCCAAAGCTTCAGGGCACCTTCCACATGCCCAAGCTGTCAAGCAGCTCAAGCCAAGCTGACTAAAAGATAAGCCTGGAGTGACAACGGGAGATACTGCCAGCACAGCTATCTGGAATATTGTAAATAATTATACATCATTTGTGAATATCAACATGATTGACATAAGATGCTTTTGTTACAAATGTATTAACTACCCGAATATAGACTGGGAACATTACTCAAGCCCTAACTTTCTAGCCCAACAGTTCCTGGAGTTCATAAATTCAAATGCCATGGAACAGCTAGTCACTGTTCCCATGAGAGGAGAAAATATACTAGATCTCATTATCACAAACATGGGGACAAAATGCTCCACACCGGAAGTAGATCCCTCATTGGTGAGATCTGATCATAAACTAATCTCACTGGAAATCCACATCCGCCCCACCCCAAACAAAAAGACCACAGTGAAGAACTTCTCTAAAGCAAACTTCACACTACTCAAGACTGGTGTGGTATCCTTCAAGGCCCCTGAGCCAGTGGAAACCACAACCCAAGCTGCGGAAGCCCTTACAAATGCCTTCTATGAACACCTCCATGACTGCATGGATCAGGCAATCCCAAATAAAACCAAGACTCTTTCCACAAAGGGCAAACGTCCAGTCTGGTGGACCCCAGCCATTAACAAACTTTACAATAAGAGGAGAAAGCTATTACATGATAGAACAAAATCCATAAAAGGGAAGTCATCCCTGATCATTATTAGTAAAAAAATACGAGCACTCATAAAATCAACTAAGGCCAATTTTGAGAGAAAAATTGCCATGGATTCAAAGGGCAATCATAAGGCCTTTTTCAGCTATGTTAGGAACCTGGGTGGAAATTCCCAGATATGCTCAGAATTAGTCTAAAATGATACAATAATCACTGAACCCACAGACATTGCCAACATACTGGCAGACAGGTTCAGTGCAAACTTCACCCCCCTCTTCCTAAAGGAGAGATAACTATCCCAGCAGAGTGTAGCCTCCCAGACATCTCAAATGCGCAGGTGAAAGCTGCTCTCTCTAAAGCTAAAAACACAGCATCAATGGGACCGGATGGTGTCCCCGGCTGTGTGCTACACGAGCTAAATGAGGAATTAAACCCGCACATAAGGCAGCTGTTTAATCTCAGCCTTACCACAGGATACGTGCCCAAGAAGTGGCGTACGGCAACAGTGGTCCCACTCCACAAAGGTGGTGCCTCTACGGACCCTGGTAATTACCGCCCCATAAGCTTAACAAGTCTAGTCTGCAAAGCTATGGAGAGGATCATAATGGAGCTCATAAACAAAGATATAGGGGACTTGCAGACATTGGACCCGACCCAGTTTGGCTTCGTCAAGGGCAGATCATGCCTTTTGAACTTGGTCGACTTCTTCGAAACAGTCACCAAGGCCATTGATGAGGGAAAGGCAGTCCATACAGCCTACCTTGACCTTGCAAAGGTTTTCGACACAATACCCCACTCGGGTATTGTAGAAAAACTTACCAGCTTAAATGTAAACCCATATGTCACAAGATGGGTTGCAAACTGGCTTAAGGACAGAACCCACAGGGTTAGAGTTGCTGGCGCTATGTCAGACTCCAAGCCGGTCACAAGCGGTGTCCCACAGGGCTCGGTCCTTGGCCCCCTATTGTTCGGCATCTACTTCTCAGAAGTACAGGCCAACATGGGAGGACTTTGGCTGACAACGTTTGCAGACGACTGCAAACTGGGCGCCATAGTGGAAAGTGCATTGGACACGGATATCCTTCAGAAGGGACTCATGGAAACAGATAGCTGGTGCCAGAGCCATGGCCTGAAGTTAAACGCCAAAAAATGTATAGTCATACCCTTCGGGAAAAACAAGGTAACCCCAAGCTATCATATAGGTGGCAATCCACTAAGCGCAGAAGAGGTTATCAGGGACCTGGGGACCCAGGTTGACAGTGGCCTTTCTTTTAACACTCACGTTGCTAAAGTGGTTAGAAAGACCTTCTACATTGCCCACCTGATCATGAAGGGATTCACATCCAGATCTAGTGAGGTCATTGTTCCCCTGTACTCTTCACTTAGACCAATGATCGAGTACAATGCCCCATTCGGGATGTATCGCACCCGACATCTGCAGCAATTGGAGAGACCCCAAAAGTTCCTCACCAAAAGGATAAAGGGACTCCAAAATCTGTCATATGCTGCCAGATTGAAGAAACTCCAGCTCTATTCAGTTGCATACCGTCTGCTCAGAGGTGACATGTGCCTGACATACAAGGCCATGTCCAACCAGGAATTAATGAACATGCTCCACCTCAAAAAATCCAAATCCACCAAAACCACTAGAGCAAGCGACTTAAACCTTAGCACGGATATAAATAGGACGTGTGGAGGGATAGATTTATCACTCAGAGACTCCCTATGCTGTGGAATAAAATCCCGGTCCATGTGAGGCAGAGCACCTCGCTGGCTCTGTTCAAGAGAAATCTTGACCTGTGGATGGGAGATCGTAGGTTTATCCCGGGAATCATCTCTGTGTCACTGCTGGACAGAGGCACAACAAACTAATGGGCACAGTATTTTTTCATATAAGGGGTGGCATAAGCCACAAAAATTTGGGCTAGGCTTATAAATGCCTTAGGGCAGATAGCCTAGTATAAACCTATGAACCTATGAACCTATTAGAAGTGTGTCATGTGTATATCAAACTGCTGGTACAGAACTGTGTGTTGAAAAGGTTTTAGCAAAGTGGTTGAAATGTATCCACAGTGTATCCTACTGAAAAAGAACAGCAATGCACATGTACTATTGTAACTGTTTAAATGTATATTTTAACAGTGGAAACTGGAATACAGGAGGTTAACCAGAAAAAAAGCTGAAATTAAATTACTTTATGGCTAGTCAATAAAAGATGATATATTTCAGTTTCAATGCAGCAAGAAGATAAAATGTCTAAAACTAGGGAGCTTTCTGGATTGTCTTTAAATGTGGAGGAATGTAAATCATTTTATGACTTCCCGTATCTGCCAAAGATCTGAGGTTTATGTATTTTCACAGGTATATGCTAAATGCTACCAGCTGCCATCAGTGGTTGTTTTGGGGCCTGAGAACTAGATGTCAGATAGCAAGAAATTATATCATTCTGCAAGCTAGCCCAGCAATAATATTTCAGATATTAATTTGAGAACTCTCTGACAGAGACACACCATTCTGAATTCTGTCTTGGACATGACAAGAAGACCCATTCACTGCACATCTGTCTTGCTCTGATGAAGTAAATATCTAGGGAACAGTATAATTCTCTTATAGTCTGGAATATAACAAAGCTTATTTTACATATTTTTCTTTATTTGTTTGAGACTGTCCTGCAATGTTGTTTTAAATATTTCCTGTGATTTTGAACTCTGTCATTGTAATTATATACTGAGTATTTTATTGTTGTTTTATTATTTATTATTAAATGTATTTAAACCTTTCACTGTGGCTGATCTTTGTAGAGCTATTTAGGTTCTGAGAGTACTTGCATATTTATTTGGTGACACTGTGGGCCACTCCTAATAGCCTTGCTCTTGGTCAAACTACCATTTGTATTAGTAGTAACATGATTGGACACCCTTTGTTAAGGGCCTTAAAGTAGCTAATATGGAGCTGGCTGGTGGCAGTGGTAACTACCCTACAGTCTGGGCAAAAGGGGTATAGCTAGTAGACCTGTGCCAGCCTTTCCCAGGTGTGTGTGTATGTGTGTGTGTGTGTGTGTGTGTGTGTGTGTGTGTGTGTAAATCAAACCTCAAAGAATGTGTATATCAGCTACTTGGGCAGGGACATGAAACACCGGTTGCATTTTGCTGTTTGTGCTTAGGAGTTCAATTGCATTTAGTGTGCCATATTTATTACTGCTTGTTGGTAGCCTCATTAAACTGGTGACAGTATTCTACTGAACTGCTGCTTTATTTGTGCTGTCTGTTACTGTTGTGACTGTGAGCTACTGTTTTAAAGCAATCTACTGATTAACTATATTCCATTGCTATCTACTGCAATTAATTACTGTTTAACTGCATTTTGTTGCTGTTTAACTGTATTTTTTCATACAGAGAGTTCTGATCTTTTGACTATAAGTGATTAATCTGTGTTTCATTGTGAGTTTTTTTACAGTGTTCTTAACCTTAAAAATTGAGTAGCATAGTCTAGATACAGGTCTGCTGCATCCAGAGCTTCAGTTTTTAACCATTTTTGAGGTAAACCAGCTACACATTTTCCCTTAGTAGTACTTGTGTTATCTAGTAGTACTACTCTTAGACCTTCCTCCCTTTACCCTCTTAGCTCTTTCAGTTTCTGACAATTATGTATGGACAATTTCCTACATTTTCTCCTGCCAGTCTGATTGATATGCACATCCTGAGACACTGTAGCAACTGCCTCACGTACACAGACAACCCTATACTACTACCACCTAGGAACACAATTTGTGAGAAATACAATTATATCAAGCACCTAGTGTCATTGCGCTCTGCTCCACAAACTAGTATATCTGGCACTGAGAAGGTTGGCAACATGAACACCACACCTCAAACACCATCCACATCTTCATAACACCCCCCACATCAAAAGGATACCCAAACAAAAGAGACCTCTGTGGCATAAACACACGCGAACTCCACTGCCCACCACACCACACGCCACAACACACCTGTGTCTCACAGCCACTTAGGCCTAAGCATAAACCCAGCATATTAGTCATAGGAGACTCCATTGTGAGACACACCGATGTGCCCTTCACCAGGATCGATAAGGAGAAAGTCATGGTTAGTTGTTTATCGGGTGCCTGAATCTGCCATATAACCAATGCACTCAAGTCTCTCAACAGGTGCTGTTATGACTCTGTCATAGTCCATGTTGGAGTGAATGACTTGAGATGTACCTCCCTGAACTATATGAAGAGAGACATGATCGAGCTCGCTGAATATGTGCCCCAGGCAGGTATGTCCCTAGCCTTAAGCAGCATTCTATGGTCACCCAGAATGATGCCTCAATACAAACAGAAAATGATTGACTTTAACAATCGGCTTAGTTTCTGGTGTCATTCCATATGGATCCAGTACCTGACAGTCTGGGATGTCATGATTGACAAACCATGATGCTTTGCCAGAGATGGCCTGCATCTGTCTCCCTTGGGCTTCAGGCTCCTGTCAAAGGTTCTTACCTCCCCAGAGTGCCTTTTTTTAGGCAATGCCATGAGGTCAAAACTACCAACATGAAAATTTCATCAAAACGTAAATTAAAGGTCATGCTGCTAAATGCTAGGAGTCTAAACATGAAACTGCACTCATTGCAAGCATTCTTAACCCCGGAAGAAGCTGACATTTGTGCAGTCACAGAAACCTGGTTCAAAGCTGCAGAGAGCACCCCAGCCATACCAGGTTACTCATCTTATCATTTATTCAGACTCCATACCATGGGCAAAATAACAAAAGGAGGTGGAGTTGCAATACATATAAAAGACATACACACCTCTATGCTGGTCAAACAGTATGATGCACAGAAAACACTCCAGGTGCAGTTAACAATTGACAAGACCGCCATTCAAATCACAGTTAGCTATAGGCCTCCAACTTTGACTTAAGATGCCCAATTCCACCTATCTGGACCTCTTCAAATCTATTAAGATTCAACCCTTTACCCTGATCCTGGGTGACTTTTAACTACCCAACCATAGATTGGAGGAAATACTCATGCCAAAACACAAATGCCCAGAGATTCCTTGATTTCATCAATGCAAATGCTTTGGACCAGTTGGTTGAAACCCCCACACAAGAGATGAAAATATCTTGGACTTGGTATTAACCAACATGAGTAACCACTGCCGCATCCCTACAGTGTCATCATCCCTGGTAAGATCTGACCACAATGCAATAACATTTGAAGTCACCATCTCCCCACGATCCCTCACCCCAGCTAGGATCAAACAAAAAAACTTCTCCAAAGCTGATTACAACCTCCTGAGGGAAGGTATAAACTGCTTCACAGCCCCCTCCCCATCCATAGGAACTGGCACATATGTCCAAACCTACACCAAAGTACTATATGAGCATTTATATAGCTGCATGGAATCAGGAATACCAGACAGGACAAAATCCTCCTCCTCAAGGAAGAGTAAACCTGTCTGGTGGACATCTACAGTAAATAAACTCTATAATAAAAGGAAAAATTTGCTGACCAGGACCAAGAAAGGTGCAGGTGTCTAATTTGAAGCAATCTCTCCTTAGCATGAACAAGCAAATAAGAGCACTAGTGAAATCCTCCAGTGCAAACTTTGAGTCCAAACAGGCCATATCTACTAAACACAATCATAAAGCTTTCTTCACATATATTTGCAATCTCAATGGAAGCACCTAGATCTGCTCAGAACTGGTGGTCAAGATCACCCCGTATACAAACACTGTAGATATAGCCAACCTGCTGGCAGACAGGTTCAGTGAAAACTTCACTCCTCTGCAGGACAGGACATCCCCAGTACCTGTCCACCTCTCCTTATCTCTAGGGAGCAAGTCATCACTGCCCTCTCAAAGGCAAAACAAACAGCCTCCATGGGACCCCATAAGATCCCAGGCTGCATCCTGCATGAACTCAGACAGGAACCCTATTCAGCCAAAGCCTGAGTACCAGCTTCATCCCAGCCAAGTGGAAGACAGCCACTGTCATCCCTTTGCACAAAGATGGAGTGTCCAATCCAGGAAATTATAGACCCATCAGCCTAACTAGCCTAATCTGCAAGACCATGGAGCAGATTATCATGGACCTCATTAACAAGGACATTGGTAACCTCCAGACACTTGATCCAACACAATTTGATTTTGCCAAGGGGAGGTCATGCCTGTTGAATTTGGTCGACTTCTTTGAGACAGTCACCAAGGCCACAGACAAGGGGAAGATGGTGCTCACTGCCTACCCTGACCTGACCAAAGCCTTCTATACTATTCCCTCTCAGATATAACAGATGAACTCTCTCAACCAGGCATCAATCCATATGTTATCAGATGGGCAGAAAACTGACATACTGATAGAACCCACTTAGTCAAAATAGGGGAAGCCACCTCAAGTAGTAGACCCATAACAAGCGGTGTACCCCACGGATCGGTTCTTTGGGTCTCTGTGGTTTGGGATATACTTCTCAGAGGTGCAGGCCAAATCTAGTGGGCTATGGCTGACCAAGTTTGCAGGTGACTGCAAGCTGGGTGCTGTCATCAATTCCCCTAATGATGTGGACATCCACCAAGAGGGTCTCACCCAAACACTGACTGGTGCCAGAAACATGGCTGAAAACTGAATGCCAAAAAATGCAACATCATCCCTTTTGGGGAGAGTGACCTCCCCACAAATAATCACATTGATAATAAGGTCATAAGCACACAATCAGTCGTGAGGGACTTGGGCACCCAGGTTGATATCAAACTGACTTTTGGCCACCATATTGCCTCCATTGTACGGAAAGCTTTCTACATGGCCCACCTCATTAGTAAGGGTATCTCATCCTGGGATAAGGTTGTCATACTACTCAGAGCATTAATACCTAGCAGTGTGCTCCCAAGTAGCGACTTTTACCCAAACTACCTGACCCATTAAATACCACTAAGAGTGTACAGCTCACAGCTTTCAAGCAGGAATTAAAACAGCCCTGTCAACTCAAGACTTAGTAATTCTTTTACCCAAACCATCTGACCAATTAACCACCACCAAGAGTGTATGGCCCAAAGCTTTCAAGCGGGAATCAAAACAGCCCTGTCCACTCAAGACTTAGTAATTCTTTTACCCAAACTACCTGACTAGTTAACCACCACCAAGAGTGTACAGCCCAAAGCTTTCAAGCGGGAATCAAAACAGCCCTGTCCACTCAAGACTTAGCAATTGTATGCCATAGCTTTGTTATACAACTATTCTACCTTTTACTATTCTTGTAACTTTAAAGGGAGCACACCACTATAGAACCTCTGAAAGGGCCAACCCCCCCACACTTTTGGTCTCCTACTTTAAAGAGAATCTTACCCCATTATACAATTCCCCACTGCTTAAAATCATCCATCATCCTGTTGTAGTAGAGTGTGCTAACACACTTTTACTAATTAGATCTGTAAAATCTTTTATTGTGTCCTTGTCCTTCTGCTCATGGTGATTGTTTTTTTTTTGTTGTTGTTGTTTTTTTCCACACTTGTAAGCAGGCGCACTGTTGTGAGCATATTTCTACTAGCCTCTAAAACACCCCCCACCCCTTTGCCACTCTCAGCTCCTCATATCCTATCTGCAACAAGTTCTATCAATTTCCCCACCCTCCTCCCCTACCCCCTGCTGCTCCCTCCGAGGTGATAAATACCTGCCCCTCCACTGGGCACCATATTTAAAATTAAAGATTCCACATACTCAGAGCGTTTCTACCTAGTAGTGTGCTCCCAAGTAGCGAGTAAGTGTTTTTACTGTGTATCATTAATCTGTGTTAACAATATCTAGGATGTGTTGCTATTATTGCACAACGTTACATCTGCAAGCTGATTCTAATGTATATGGCTCTATGGTAGTTTGTAATCAGTATCTGCAGCATGATTCTTAGTTTGCACCTATGTTTATTGTAATCAGTATCTGCAGCACGATACTTAAGAGTGGCACCTCAGTGTATCTGTATTATCACTAAAAGCTTCCACAATTGGCATTACCGATGCTTAAAGACGTGTCTTTATTAGCATTTCTCTATTAACATTAAAGTTCTTACAATTGGCACTAGCGATATTTTAAAGACCCCACTGGCTGCCTGGCTGTATGTTATTACATAATAGTCCTATTTCAGTACTTCCATTTGGGTATCCAGCTAAACATAGTGGTTAACTAGCTACTCAGCATGTTTCCAAGAACTCCAGCCAACTGTACAGCCCTAATTCTAGTCAGCTATAGCATACTTTCATGTCTGACTCTGACAACTGACAGCTAACGCTTTTGCTTTGGCAACAACAGTAACATCTAGCTTAAACGCCGTTGTAATCTCTGAAAGATATAAGTGCTCAGGACAACTCGCATTTATAGCATTCTCTATCTCCTGCTGCCTAAATATTTGTAAAAGAGTACATGAAACCATAACTCAGATACTATTGGCAGCCATATATTACAAAAAACTATTCTATATTGCAACCATACATAACACTGGCAACCCTACTAATTAACAAGACTTCCCCACACACAGCACAGTGTAACTAAATGCTACAGGCCTATATGCCACAAGCCAAACTACAATGAGATGTATAGCAATGATATAAGTGCTGCATATCTGTAGTACGGCTACTAAGTTTTTAGGTTTTACTACTCTTTTGCATTGACTTTTATGCAATGCACTCTTGCTAATATCTACTGCTTATTCTACCTTCAATTAATTTTTGCTGTTATTTGTGGTCTTACCTGCTGCTCTATACATAAAACACATTAAGGCATTTTGATTCTGATGCTCTGAAAGCTGTACTGTATGAGGAAATTGCAATTTGTGTTCTGCTGAATGTGTAATAGCCATACAGTTTGTAACGCTATTGTGTTTGATAGTGACTACTTAGCTATACGTGCTGCTTCTACTTCTCATATCTTCCATTGCCTAATATCTATTTCCATCCCATTTTAGCTTTTACCCAAACTACCTGACCAGTTAATTACCACCAAGAGTGTATGGCCCAAAGCTTTCGAGCGGGAATCAAAACAGCCCTGTCCACTCAAGACTTAGTAATTGTATGCCATAGCTTTGTTATACAGCTATTCTATCTTTTGCTATTCTTGTAACTTTACAGGGAGCATGCCGCTATAGAATCTCTGAAAGGGCCACCCCTCCACTTTTGTTTCCTACCTATCTGTTGGTCTTATACTTAACAAGAATCTTACCCCACTATACAATTCCCCACTGCTTAAAACCATCCCTCGTCCTGTTGTAGTACAGTGTGCTAACATACTTTTACTAATTGGATCTTAAAATCTTTTATTGTGTTTTTAACATCCATATTGCCCAAATATACTGTTGCCTCCTACCTTGGCCTTCTGTTCATGGTGATTGTTTTCTTTTTTTTTCACCACACTTGTAAGCAGACACAGTGTTGTGAGCATATCCCTACTAGCCTCTAAAACACACACCCCCACCCTTTTGCCACTCTCAGCTCCTCATATCCTATCTGCAACAAGTTATTCTATCAATTTCCCCACCCCCCCTTCCCTTCAAGGTAATAAATACCTGCCCCTCCACTGGGCGCCATATTTAAAATGAAAGATTCCACCTACTCAGAGCATTTCTATCTAGCAGTGTGCACCCAAGTAGCAAGTAAGTGTTTTTACTGTGTATCATTAATCTCTGTTAATATCTAGGATATGTTGCTATTACTGCAAAACATCACACACACACACACACACACACACACACTTGTAAGCACTTTGCTCTAGGCTCACTTCGCTCCCCTACCCTACCCCCATTTCCGCACCCCCACTTCCTCTAGATTTATATTTCCTGTAATCTCACCCCCTATATTCCACACCTATACATCTCCCTACTTTCCTACTGTCCCCTCTCCCTTCCCTACCTCCCCCTCTCCAAATACTCAACTCCACCTATTACCTAGACTCAGAGCAACGTACCACTACACCAAATCACTCTATACTCAGCCAAACCACACCTCACTCCCACTACCAATAAACTGAAATTAACACTACATTACCCACCTATTCTTAATATTTTAATACTATCCCACATTTCCTCCTAATCTATGTACCACACACCACACCTTTCATCAATCTTACTCATTCTTACTTCTTTACTACTACTATTATATCTCTATCTACCTCCACTTACTCTAAAATTAATATTTCACCCCCACAATCCACAACACTTACCACTCACTCACATGCTAACAAAAGCAGTTACTCTGACATCTCTCCATCACTATTAGTAAACAACACTCTATACTCAGCCAAACCACACCTCACTCCCACTACTAATAAACTGAAATTAACACTACATTACCCACAGTCACCATCACTAAAAAAATCACCAGCCACACAGTCTACTCCATCTCCTCATAGTATTTCCCCAATGTGGTAATGTTCACCCCAATCTTGGACCAGAGAACTTACCCAAAACTTCCCACAGCCCTAAAGTCCATGATTTATACTTTGCAACTATCAATGCTCGATGCTATTGCAACAAAATCACAGAATCCCAATAATGGCTGAGCCACCACTCTCCAGACATAATAGCAATAACTGAAACATGGCTTAAAGCACATATACTAGACTCTGAAATCCTTCCACCAGGCTACAACATTATATGCAAAAATGGGATACAGAAAAAAGGAGGGAGCGTAGCCCTAATATATATATAGGGACTCCTTAACAATAAATATTCATCCAACTCCAGTCCCTACTTTCAGTTGTCTAGAAATCTTAATGGCATCCCTCCATATAAATCCTAACAAACAACTCTGTACTGTCTCCATTTATATTCCCCCCTGGTCATAACATACCCTACTTAGAAGACTTCCTAGCATGGATTAACTATACTATCCCCCAATAAACCATCATTCTAGGAGATGCTAAAATTAACTGGCATAACCTAACCTCCAAAGTTCCTAACACTAGCATTAATCTCCACAGTTTCACTGAATTCATCAGTGAGCCTACACGCACATTAAATACCTGAGCTAAAGCTATATTAGACTGGATCCTAGTATCCCATCCCCACTATTATACCAATACCAGTACCCACCCTATCACCCTAAGTGACCACCTACCTGCATACACCCACAGAAGCCATTTACACATCCCCAAACCTCACAGATACAAATCAATTAAGAACCTTACCCACTTTAACCAAGAAACATTCATAACTACCCTTCAAGCTCATAACTGGTCCCCATTAAAATCACTGCCGCTAGATGATGCTGTACAATACTTTAACAACATCTTCTTGAACACACTAAACAGCCTAGCACCTCTTTGTACTAAACGCTCAAAACCAAACCATGCCCCTGGTTGACAAAGCATACCAAACAAACCCTCTTGTCCACAGACAAAGCCTGGAAAATTTGGAAAAATGCAGGACCATAGAAAATGAACTATACTATAAAAAAACATAGAAATGCTGCAAAAAAACTTATCAGAACTAATAAGAAAACCCATTTCTCCTCTAAACTCTCCTCCCAAAATACAAACCATACAAAATTCTGGAAATCCTTCTGAATCCAGGTAACATTCAAAATATATCACCCGCTCCTGACAAAAACCCTCTCCAGACAGTCAATATATTCAATAACCACTTTATTTGACACCATCCAAAAACTAATCCAGGACTCATCATCTAAAACAAATCCCATCTCTAACACTACCTCTACAGACCCCCTATCCACCACAAATAATTCACTAGTTAATCCATCTTTTTCACTCCAACCCATGCCTACATCTCTAGTTCAACAATTACTAATCAAATTAAAACCCTGCTCACTTTCTGCTGATAACTTACCACCAGAATACTTACAACTAGCAGCCAAGGCTATAGCTTACCCTGTCAGCATTTTTATTAACTGCACTATCACTGAATCATATATCCCCCTACTATGGAAAAAATCCATTATTACCGCACTTCACAAAGGAGGTAATACCCATGATCTCAAACTACCAGCCCATCTCCATTCTCTCCCTACTGTCAAAAATCCTAGAAAAATGTATTCAACCCAACTACTCAATCACCTCATCAATAATAACTTATTTTCTGCCACACAACATGGCTTCCGCCCAAGACATAGTACAATCTCAACTTTACTCTCCTTTACTGATACTGTGAATTAAGCTCTTGATGCTGTTCTACCAACTCTGTACTCCTGCTAGACCTCTCAAAAGCTTTCGACACAGTATCTCACCCTAAGCTTTTGCAACAGCTAGACAAACCTGGTTTTGCTCCAACCTAAACAACAGACAGCAATCAGATGGCAAAACCAACAATCTACCTTGCAAACAACACAGGTGTCCCACAAGGATACATTTTATGATCACTACTCTTCAATATATTCATTAATGATCTAAATAAAGCCTCCCATCAAAGCATACTAATTCAATATGCAGATGATTCAACTATTATCTCATCCTCCAATAATTTCTCTAACCTCCAAAAAAATCACCCGAGATGCCTTATCCTCTATAGAAACTTGGCTGACTGACTCTCAACTAATGCTTAACTCCCCCAAAAACTAAACTGTTATTATTCTCATCAAAACTTCCAACTATAGAATTCAAAATTTTCTCACATAAAACTGAAATCAAACAGGCACAATCTGCAAAACTTCTAGGAATTACTATCAACATTAAACTCTTTTGAACACATACTAAACACAGTAAAGAAAACCCACTTCAAACTGGGCAAATTATACAGACACAAACTTTACTTTGATAAACAAACTAGGATCAAGTTAGCCGACACCCTGCTTATTCCATCCCTTACGTATGGAAGCCCCATTTTCACCAATCTCCATACATCCCTCAGTAATAACCTAAAAGAATGCTACTATAAGATAGCAAAATTCCCATCTAACTTGTCTAACCACTCACACCACTACAATGCTCTCTCAAACCTATCCTGGCTAGAATTTCACCACTATCTCCAGTTTACTCAACTACTGCCCATAAATTACTTTTCCAACTTGATAGATGCCCAGCTCTCCAATCTATCTTGCACACAAATACCCTACTCAATCCTTCCACTCTTCAGAGAGAACCCTTCTAAGCATAGCTAAACCCAACAAGAGAGTAGGATAATGCCTGTATTCCTACAACATAGCCAAACTTTGAAATACCCTCCCCTCTTCCATTATCCAACTAGAATCCCTGAAGTCCTTTAAAGCTGCACTAAAAACCTACTTTTTACATAATCCAAGGTGTACATGTGAAATACAATGTAAGCCCCCTTAATCCCATAACTTATTTCAACAAGAATCCTGCCTTTCTAACGCCTCTGATTTTCAATTGATTCCATTAACTTGAAATACTTTCTTATTTCTCCATTACTGTGCTATTCTCTGTGATATACTTTACCTGCAATATGATGCTTGTATATTAATTTGTATAACATATGTTTACAATTATGTTGTTCTGTGATATTAGTTTGTCTTAACTGTGTAGCTTTTCTCTCCAGATCTGTGTTTTTAAACTGTATAAAATTTTGCTTTTCTCCCCAGGCCTCCACTGAAAATGTTTTTTTTTTTTTGCCCAGTGGACTTTCCTGGTCAACAAATGCCAGTAAATAAATAAATAAATAAATATTCTTCTCTAATAAGACCCATTATTGAGTACAATGCACCTTTCAGCATGTACCTGACAAAGCTCATGCACCAGTTGGAGAGACCACAGTTCTTCATCCAGAGAATCCAGGGCCTCAAGCATCTACCATACACAGATAGGCCAAAAGCCCTGTCCCTCTACTCAGTCTCCTACAGACTCCTCAGAGGTGACCTCTGTCTGGCATACAAAGCAATCTCAGACCCCGCCCTGACAGGACTGCTGCATATCCGCATGTCAAGCTCCGCTCGAATAACCCACATGCACGACCTCAACCTGGTCTGTGACATCAATGGGACTTGTTGGCGGGGCAGATTTGTGTCCCAGAGACTCCCCCTTTCATGGAATAGGCTCCCTCTCCATGTAAAGCAGATACCTCATTAAGCCTTTTTAAGTGCAACCTGGATAACTGGATGGAGAACAGAAATTACACCCCTGGGATTCCACCTGTGTCCCTGATGGACAGTGGCATAGGGTGCTGACTTGTTAGAACATGGGCTAAATTCTTGGTTAGGCTTTTATGGGCCTTAGGGACAATAGCCTAGTAACTTCCTATGATCTTATAGCTGTGCCAGTGGGGAAGTCTTGTTGGAGATCTGGAGAAAGAGGGAGAAACCAGCAACAAACTGATTGTGGTCTCTGCGTGCTCCTAAGGGAAATTGCATGTGATGCAGAGAGCTGTATCTGGAAATACTGTATGTGTAACTTGTCATCCCCCATTGCTGCCAGTGGTAAGGATTAAGGCTCCTTGATTACTAGTCCAGTCGTGGGTTGTCACACCTGGAAGCAAGGCAATCACAGCTTTCTTGCTAACAGAAAGAGGGAGGCCCTGATCCAAAAGGTTAACGCTTGTAACAAAAAAAAAAAAATGTCCACACCCTGTCAAAAACACACCAAAAAAAGAAGGGGAGTTGGATGGAGGAAGTCGCTACTACAAAAGTAATTATTCTAACATCTACTGTTATGGTAAGGTCATCTTACACAACTGTACTATGTTCTATGTTCATCACATTGATCACTGCTACAGTAGCCTTAGCTATATGGGTAGAATACCACAGTTCACTACATTTGGGAGGTGGAAGGATAAGAGACTAGGAGCACCTGGAGAATGATCCTAGAAAAGCATAATCTGGACCTAGAGAAGGAAGCACGCTTACAATGCTTTATAAAAGTATGTACAGAGGACCAGGAAGCAGCTTCTAGAATACTTCTAGAATTGAACTCTTTCCCAAAAGCTATAGACAAAGCCAAGGCCTGATAGATTAGGACTTGACCCTGCCTGGAATAAATTTAAGGTGAATATATCAAGGTAAAAGCTTAAAACAATGATTTGGACATAGTCTGCTTTGACAAAGGTTGGCCCTTCTTACCTTCACAAGAAATGAACAATTGATCCAAAGATCTGAAAGATTTAATTCTATAAACATAACACCGAAGTTGCCCATGGATATCCAGTGTATGGAGTATCTAAATTCTCCCTCATTTTTAGTTCATGAAAGAAAATGGAGAGATGGATAGTTCAACTAAAAGGAAACTCAGATACAACCTTTAGCATAAAAGAAGGGTTAGTTCTCAAATAAACCCTATCCCTGTGGAAAATTAGATAGGACTCACTCACTACAATATCTTGCAACTCAAGATACCCTTCTTGCAACTGTTTTCCATATTAAGAACATCAAGTAGGCCAGATTAGCTAGTTCAAATGAAGCAAGTGCAGCTTCTATAACACATTAAGATCCCAAGGAGAGGTCACCAGTTCTCTTGGAGGCCTCTTAAGCAAAACCGCTTTCAAGAACATTTGAAATGAGATTGCATTAAAAGTGCAAGATCCTTGGGTAGACATGCTGAAACAGCCGATAGATGAACCTTAATAGAGGAATAAGAAAGGCCATAAGATATTAACCCACACAAATATTGTAAAACCAAAGAACAACTAACCCTTAATGAGTGCTGCTTATATTGCTGGTACCAATTAGAAAACGTTTTTCATTTGCTAATACATGATTTTCTAGCAGCAGGCTTTCTTGCCTCCATCAGTATCTGCTGCATATCCACAGAAAAGTGCCAAAAAGGAATTAAGACACTATCATTCAGAAGTCAAATGAAGATGATTGTCATTGGGGTTTAGCAAGCATTTGGTACACCTGTGTGAGTAGATCTGGTCTGTGATGAAGCTTGTAGTAATTGTCCCTAGCTATTACCAAATGAAGGGAAAACCATGGTTGCCTGTGGCCAGAAGGGGATTCACCAAAATGGTCTTGGGGATTTCTGAATCTTCAGAACTACCGTGGATATTAGTGGAAAGACATACAGGAATATTTCAGTCCAAAGAAAATAAAAACTATTTGTCTTCTAGGCCTTCCTGCTTGATGTCCTGGAACAGAATTTTGCCAGCTGATAGTTCAGAGAGAAAGCAAAGAGCTCAACTTGAGGACATTCGCACAGATGGCTCAAATCTTCTTAGAACCCTGATCTAGTTCCGTTCATGAGTGACTACCATGGTCCTGCTCAGCTTGTCTGCCACAGTTTAGCTCTGACAGAATGTAGGATGCCTGTAGAGTGAGACTGTGCTATATCCCAAGTCAAAATGGCTAGTCTGCAAAGGGGATGTGACTTGGTTCCCTCTTGCTTGTTGATGCACCACATGACTGTGGTATTGTCTGTAACCACTTGAAAAGGCCCTGGGGACCAAAGATGGTTCAAAGTTTAGTGCCTTAATCAGAACAAGCATATTCTTGATATTTATGTGCTTACATCTGTCCTTGGTGTCCCACAATCTCTCCTGAAACTGCTCCCCAAGCAAATTCCAGTGTCTGTCATAACTGATGGCTTTGGAACAGGGACCTGGATTTAAGGATATCTGTTGTCTCCACCAAAAAATTTCTCTTCTGACAAATCCCAGCATCGAGATCAGAAAAGAGAAAAGGTGCTGATGCTGGGACCAAAGAGATATCAGATACCAATGTATCTTTCTCATATGATGTCCTGCCAGGGTATGAGATCCAAATTCCTGCGGTATTCCCTTGCAGTGACTGAAGTCTGAGTTGAATACTTAAGATCTAAATAAACATCTACCTTTTCCTGTGGAAGAAAAGTTCTTTGAACTGAGGTGTCTCGCTGACATCCCAGGAACACAATCCTGGGTGAGGGAGTTAAGAAATGCTTTTTAATGTTCTCCTGAAGTACCAGCTTGTGTAAGAGATCTCTTATCCAACAGAAGGATTTGTTACACTTTGAAAAAGACTCTGCAAAGATAAGCAAGAAATTTAAATATGGAAAAATATGAATACCTTGTAGCCTGCAATGAGCTATGACTGGAGCTAGACACTTTGCAAACACTTTTTGTACAGTGGATAGCCCAAAGGGTAAGGCAGAGAACTGACAATGTGCTCCAGACACACAAAACCCTTAAGAAAAGTCTGAAGTGTCAATGAATAAGGCTGTGATGATAGGCATTGTTTAAGTCTGATGCTACCGGGAAACTGGAAAGAGGAAGAGTTAACATGTTGTGAAGTGATATTATTTTGAATTTGGTCATTACCACAAACACATTTGGGAAAGAAAGATCCAGAATGGTTCTCCAACATTTTCTTTCTTTGGTACAGGGAACATCCATGAATAATAACCCTTGCCCACCTGGGAAGGAGGAAAGTACAGTTGTGTACACTTACCATAAATGTAGATGTTCGAGTGTATTCACTGTTGCAGTCATTACATTTGGGCTATCTGTTTGCAGGTAGCCCTCAGTCGGCCTGATTATAAAAGTCTTGGGTCCTGCGTCGGTTGCTGTCTCATCTTCCATGATGTCAGGTAGTCAGGTGTATAAAGCATGCAGCCAATGTCATTACATCAGTTTTTCTTGCCCCAGATGTCAGGTGCCCCCATATTGGGAAGCAATTATATACAAGGTTACACCTCCAACAAAAAGCAAATACACCAGAAAGCTTTAAGCATAGTAAGCAAGAATAGAGGTATAGTCAATAGAAGTCAGCGGGCTGGAGGGAGGGTAACCAGGACTGCAACAGTGAATACACATGAACATCTACATTTATGGTAAGTGTACACAACTGTACTATGTTCTTCATGTTTCACTGTTGCAGTCATTACATTTGAGTAATTTCCCAAAGCTAAGGAAGGGAGGAGGCAATTAGATAGCATTAGGATCAGCTATAAGGCCCTGCAAGACTGCAGTGGCAAAACCAGCTCTGGATTTAGAAAATATTGGCAAGTGGTAATGCTTGGTAAAGGTATGTACAGAACTCCAGGTAGCAGCTTCTAGGATGTCCCTGGTAGGGACACTTCTGAGAAAGGCTGTAGCGGTAGATGCAGCCCTGGTTGAATGTGGTCTCATCCCCTGTGGGGTAGGTTTTCCATGGTGCTTATAGCAGAAATGAATGCAATGACATATTCACTTAGAAATGGTTTGCTTTGAAATGGCCTTCCCCTCTGCCCCTGCAGCAAATGCAACCAGCAGCTGTTCAGATTTCCTGATAGGTTTAGTCCTGTCCAAGTAAAATCTAAGTTGCCTGTGCATGTCCAAGGAGTGCAGTATTCATTCCCCTTTGTTCTGTGGATTAGAAAAGAAGGTTGGCAAATGAATGGACTGATTAAGGGCTACACTGGCTATCACCTTGGGCATAAAGGAGGGATTGGTCCTGAGGGACACCCTGTCCACATGAAAGATGATGAAAGGCTCCACTGCCATGACAGTCAGTAATTCAGACACCCTTCTTGATGAAGTGATGGCTAGAAGGAAGGCTGTTTTCCAAGAAAGGAATTTCACCTCTGCATTTGCAGCTGGCTCAAAGGGAGGTAGAGTGAGTTTTTCCAATACAAAGTTAAGGTCCCAGGCTGGAGTAGGGGCTCTCCTGGGTGGTCTTAAGTTTTTGGCCCCTCTGAGGAATTGCTTCAGCAGTAGATGACAGAAGAGGGGTGGCTCTGTATTATAATAAGCTGAAATGGCCAAAGCATGAATTTTGATGGAATGAAAGGAAAGGCCCTTGTGAAGCATCTCAGTTAAGTATTGAAGAATGTGTGGTAGATTTGGCACAGTTGTGTCCATCCCCTGTGTTTGGCTCCAGGAACAGAATCCTTTCCATTTTTCAGCATAGGATTTTATAGTACTAGGCCTTCTTGCCTCCAGAATGACATCCATCACTTGCTTACTGAGGGAAGGTAACGGAGAGATCATATAATTAGCCAGGCTGCAAGGTTCAGTGTTTGAAGCTGTGGGTGCAGAATCTGGCCCTCTTGCTGGGACAGCAGGGCAGGGGTCTGAGGCAGTTTCCATGGTTCCAGAAATGACACACTGTGCAAGAGGGGGGACCAGTGTTGGCCTGGCCAGTCTGGTGCAATAAGTATTGCCCTTGGTTTATCCTGTTTGATCTTTAGTAGCACTTTGGAGAGGAGAGGTAGAGGGGGAAAGGCATAAACTGATAGGTTTTTCCAGGTGAAGGAAAGGGCATCCACTTTCCAAGCTTGTCTGTAGGGAGTCCTTGTGCAGAATTTGTCCAATTGGTAGTTCTGTGGGGAGGCAAACAGGTCTATCTCTGGGCTCCCCCATTTGTTTTACAAAATGTTGAATATCTTTGGGTCCATGAGATTTCTGCTTAGGTCATCTTCCAGTGTATTTAGCTTGCCTGGCAGGAATTGAGCTTGTAGGTGCACTTGGTAGCTCAAGGCTGTGTTCCACAGAGCCATGGCTAGTCTGCAGAGAGGGTATGATTGGGTTCTCCATTTCTTGTTTATGTACCACATAACAGTGGTGTCCATCTTTAGCAATAATTGTCCTGGAAGAATGTGGTCCTTGAAAGCTGTCAGAGGATTTTATACAGCTAACATTTCTTTATGATTGATATGCAGGTGCATTTGACTCGGGTTCCATTTGCCCTGAATGCACTGCCCTGCCAAGTGAGCCCCCCCCCCCATGCATAGCCTGATGCGTCTGTTGTTAGGGTTTGGGCGGCAGGTGGTAGAGTGAATGGCAGTCCATTGTTTTGGTGGCAGGCCTCTGCCCACCAAAGGAACTCTGTCTTTAGACAAGGTATGATAGGAATCACTGATTTTAGGTCCTGAGAATGTTGACACCACAAGCTTTTTAGATACCATTGTAATTTCCTCATATGCAGTCTTGCATATGGAATTAGTAGAATGCAATAAGCCATGAACCCCAGGTCTTGCAGTATTTTCCTTGCAGATACCTGGGTCTTTGTGGCCAGTAGTTTGAAGTAGGCTGTCAAATAAACTTGTTTCTCTAGCGTGAGGTAGGCCATCTGGGAAGTTGTATTCAAGCTTGCTCCCAGGAATACAATTTGTTGGCAGGGTACTAGTTATGATTTATTTTTGTTTATGGTGTACCCCAGAGAAGTTAGTAATTTCTTTACAAATGCCAGATGATTTAATAGTATGTCCTGGCTTTCTGCCTGAATTAGATAATCGTCCAGGTATGGGTATATCTGAATATTTCATTGCCTGCAAAATGCAATGACTGGAGCTAGGCACTTTGTGAATACCCTGGGTGCAGCAGATAAGGCAAAGGGCAGTGCAGAAAACTGATAGTGCATGTAGCCTGCTCTGAAGTGTAGGTATCTTCTGCAAGATTCCCTTATTGGGATGTGCAGGTAGACTTCCTTTAAATCCAGTGTTGCCAACCAGGCATTTTTTCCTAGCATGGGAAGCAGCTGATGAAGAGTTAGCATTTTGAATTTTGGAATTACCAAAAAAGTGCTTAGGATAGACAGGTCCAGGATAGGACACCAGGAATTGTATTTTCTGGGTACCAGGAACAGTCTTGAGAAGAAACCTTGCCCCAATTCTTTTTCTGGGACAGGTTGAATAGCCCTGCTGCTTAGAAGAGAGACAACTTGCTTTTGAGCCTCTGTCCACTGATTTGGGGGAAGGTCTGGCCAACCATTTGGAGTTGGTAAGGAGTAGAAGTGGAATCTGCAACCTTGGGAAACTATACTTAAAACCCATTTGTCTTGGGTAATGAGTTCCCAGTTTTTTGCATGCAGGGTGATCTTTCCCACTAAAGGAACAGACAGATGAGCAGGGCTTGGAAGGTTTAAAGTTAAATCATTGTGACAGTTTACCATAGGGGGTGTCTTACTACTCCCAGCTATGGAAGTGGGAGCCCACCACTGCTTAGGTCTGTGAGTACCTTGGGACTGAAGCCTGGGTGTTCTGGATTTGGACTGAGAAGGCCTGGAAGAGGCAAGAAAGGACCAAGTCTTAGAAGGTCAGTGCCTATTAAATCTGGGAGGCTGTACCTGCAGGAAATCTTTAACAATTTCCATAGATTTAGCTTTTTCCTCCATCTTTTTAAGTACTTCTTCTGCTTTGTTGCCAAACAGGCAGTCTTAGTTTAAGGGAACATCCAATAATTTAGCTTTAACATGATCTGGCAAAGACTGCTCCTTAAGCCAAGCATGCCTTCTAAGCACAGACTCCAGTGACAGCAGCCCTGCAAGATGCCTCTAATGAATCAAAACCACATTGCAAAGTATGTTTTCCAACTTGTTTAGCAGAATGCATTAAATCCTGTAATTCTTTATTTTCAACACAGTCAGGAATCAACATCATTTTCTGTTGATAATATGCTGCTGATACTTTAACATATGAAACAGGCAGTTTAAGGCCCTAATGGCCAAAGTTGCAGAAGTGTATACCTTCTTACCTCATCTGTCCAGGGCCATGGAATCTCTATCAGAGGGGGTAGGGTTTTTGGCAGTAGTAGCCTTAAAGCCTTTGGGTCCCTGTGAAATGGTCTCAAGATCCGCAGTAGGATTCTTAAAGAGGACCTTGTGAGAGTCAGGTACTCTGTAATACCTGTCAGGTTTTCTGGGAGCCAGAGGTAAAGTGTCAGGGTCCAGGCTAGATTCCAAGAATGCATCATCTACAATGTCCAGTACAGGAGGGATTGCTAAAGGCCTGTGTTGAGGTAGGAGTAAGAATTCCCTAAGCCTCTTTTTGGAGTCAGAGTAATCCTGGCTTTCCCAGCAGAAATGCTCCCTAGGAGTATGCAAAGTTTCACCTAAAGAGAAATCCTCTGGAGAGGAAGCAGAGGGAATGGAGTCCTCTGCATCAGAATCCTCATAGGTAGATAAGGGCAACTCCTGGTCATCAGAGAAAACAGAAATTTCTGAATCCTGTTCAGAAGAATTAGAAGGAAAATTAGTTCTAGGTCTTTTAGAGGGAGAAGGGTGGCTTCCCCTGATTAGAGTAATAAGGTCTTCAGCCATTCTTATTTGTTTTTTAGGCATAGGGGCCTGACCATGCGGTCTGGGCATCGGTTTTCTAGGCATGGATCGAGTTTTAGGCCTTGAAGAAGAAGATGGTGTTGGTTTAATATGCAAGTCAGTAGGCCTGAATACACCCTCAGAAGCTGGTGCCTGCACAGCGGCTCTGGACCCATCCAAGGTAGAGACATCCACAGGTTCCACAGTCGAAGAAGCATCTCACAGCATACCAGACTCCGAATGGGTCTCAGTAGAGGCCTGCGAATCTGAAGTAGTGGGTATCAGGGGCTGCTAAAGCGCCTCACTGAGTACTGGAGAACTGGCAACTAGCTTAGGAGAAGCGTCGTCGGCAGCTTTGGACCTATGCGGTCTGTCTCTATCTTTATCTTTGTGTTTTTTCAGAATGTCGGTAGTCAGGTGCTTACCGAAGCCATTTCTGGATAATTCAACCGAGTACCAAAATATTTAGATGCGAAAATGAACCAACGATGAATAGTTCATGGTTTGAATATGGCACAAAACCGACAATGTGGTACGTCGTGGTCTGGGCCTAAGCAAGGAATGCAGTACAAATGAAAATCTTTATGAGGTATTTGCTATCCACAAGAAATACAATTGTTAACTTTTACTGACATCGGTTTAGAGCAAGAAAAAGGATTCCCAACGGGGTACTTAGCTTAGTTGAAGTCTTCAGATCTGAAACTCGAAAATGAATATTTCAGGAATCGGCGGACTGGCACTTGCGAACTGCTTCTGCTTCGGGCACCACATGTCAAGAGACTGATGTAATAGTGTTGGCTGCATGCTTTATACCCCTGACTATCTGACGTCATGGAAGATGAGACAGCAACGACGCAGGACCCAAGACTTTGATAATCAGGCCGGCTGAGGGCTACCTGCAAGCAGATAACCCAAATGCAACAGTGAAACATGAAGAACATCAGGTTCTATCATTTCTTGGGACAACTTTTGATGATGAAGAAAAGGTAGAAACAAGAGAGTCTGACCTGGTGGATGAGGAATACCCCCCCCCCGGAATGGAGGAATTTCCTCCCACTGCCATCAGTTACCTTGATGAATGACTTTCAGAAGCCATTTATCTGAAACAATCTGTGGTCAATGACAAAAATGTAAATTCACATTTTCTGGAAGAAAAAAGGGCTGTGTGGGAGTAGGTCACAAGGTGTCGAATAGTCACTCAGACTTGTTGGACTGTCCTTGGTTTTGGGAGGTTTGAGAATTCCCGTTTCTTCTTAAAAATCTGCTTACCTGAATTCTGCTGACTGTTTATTGTTTTTTTTTTTCTTTGCCAAAACTGGATGAGGAGAAAACAATTTCCTTGGACACACTGGAAAAGGAGAACTGAAAAATCTTAATAGATTTTCAGGGTCAGCTTGCCCCTTTCATCACACATTTTGATCACCTCTGCAGCAAAAGGGCCAAACACTAAATCTTCTTCCAAGGAAGAATTTTAAATCTCATTTTAACAAAATCCGGAAGGTTCTGAGAATGCAGTCATGCAAACCGCATTTAAAACAGTACCACTGGCCATAAACCTGGACGCAGTATCAGAGACATATACACACACGGCAAACAATTAGTAGTGACTTGTGCAATAGAAAAAAACTATGTTATTTAAAGCAGATATTTCCTCACAACTCGTCTTCTTTCAGCTGTTCCTGTTAGGGGTCACCACAGAGGATCACCTGTTTCTATTTCTTCCTGTCCTCTGAATCTTGCTCTGCCACACCAGCTACCTGAATGTCACCACATCCATTTTCCTTTTACCTGGCAGTTCCATCCTTAGCATCCCTTTCCCAATATACCCTGCATCCCTCCTCAGCACACGTCCAAACCAACTCAATCTTGCCTCTCTGGCTTTCTCTCCAAACTGTCAACCCCACCCTGACCCTCTAATATAAGGATTCCTAATCTTGTCCATCCTTGTCACACCCAATGCAAATCTTAACATCTTTAACTCTGCCACTTCCACCTCTAACTCCTGCCTTTTTGTCAATGCCACAGTCTCCAACCCATATAACACTGCTGGCCTCACTACGCTCTTGTAGACTTCCCTTTCACTGTTACTGGTACGCATCTGTCACAAAGCACTCAACACTCTTCTCCACCCACTCCACCCTGCTTGTACTCTCTTCTTCACCTCTCTTCCACACTCATTATTACACTGAACTACTGATCCCAAGTATTTAAACTCATCCATCTTCCCCAGCTCTACTCCCTGCATCCTCACAATTTCTCTATCCTCCTTCTCATTCACACACATACATTCTGTCTTAGTCCTGCTGACCTTCATTCCTCTCCTCTCTAGAGCATATCTCCACCTCTCCAGGGTCTCCTTAACCTGTTCCCTACTCTCACTACAGATCACAATGTCATCTGCAAACATCATAGTCCACAGGAACTCCTGTCTGATCTCGTCTGTCAACCTGTGCATCACCATTGCAAATAAGAAAGGGCTCAGAGCTAATCCTTGATGTAATCCCACCTCCACCTTAAACACATTTGTCACTCCTACCATAGACCTCACTACTGTCACACTACCCTCATACATATCCTGTACAACTCTTACATAC
Organism: Protopterus annectens; assembly: GCF_019279795.1. Taxonomy (NCBI): domain Eukaryota; kingdom Metazoa; phylum Chordata; order Ceratodontiformes; family Protopteridae; genus Protopterus; species Protopterus annectens. The sequence continues at coordinate 452,793,436 of NC_056745.1, forward strand.
TTCTCTGACACTCCTGACTTCCTCATACAATACCACAGCTCCTCTCTAGGCACCCTGTCATATGCTTTCACTAAGTCCACAACGACACAATGCAACTCATTCGGACCTTCTCTATACTTCTCCATCAATACTCTCAGAACAAACACTGCATCTGTAGTGCTCTTTCCTGGCATGAAACCATACTGCTGCTCACTAATCATCACCACCCTTCTTAACCTAGCTTCCATTACTCTTTCCCATAACTTCATGCTGTGACTGATCAGTCTTACCCCTCTGCAGTCACTACAGCTCTGCACATCGCCCTTATTCTTAAAAACTGGAACCACACAAAGTAACCACAATAACTGGTCCTCACAAGAAGTAATTGCAGATAAAACATTCCTCATATTTCACAATTTATTGTAACAAACTTTAACATCCGAGCCTCACAATTCAGAACTCTGAAAATCAAAGTGGCAGAAGTAAACACTTTTTCCTATACTTATCAATACATTTCCCATCCTTATAAGAAAGAGTAGGACTGTAATTAACCAAGTGCTTAGCAGCAGTGGGATCAACTAAGGCCGTCACTGCTGGGTGAGGATTGGGAATAGTATATAAAAATTTAAAAGACTAAGTAATTGTATATATCATATCTGCCTTTTTAGGTGCAACTGGTTGACTATCAGGAAAAGTGCAGGCAATAACACACACAATTCTAAAGCAGACAGAATAGAAGGAATGGGTGTGGATTCCGGAAAAATCCTTCTACAACAACATAGCACTTTCTGACATACTGAGAAACCTGTATTCTCCCACTGAAAGGGGATGGCCCCCCTGTTGTAGAAGGAACTAAAAATTGCAAAAACTGACTGGCCAAAGAAGAGCCATAAAGATGAGAGTGGACTATCGAGGATAAGAAAGAAATACTGCATTGTTACTATTATGTAAAAAGCTCAGAATTTCCAGACACAAGATATACAAAATGATTGAGAGAAATTAGAGAAAAGAAAAATACTTCTGCAGGAAAAACTGTCAGAAGCTTCAAACAAAAATTTGTGTTCATTAATACAACAGATTTTTGAAAGACAGTATATAGATCAATAAACTTTGATCTGTTTGGAAAAAGAAGCATCTGAGGAAGTGCAAAAATATAAACAACAAAACCTAGAGATATTTGAAAAATATAAAAAAGAAATATGGAGATGAGGAAAAAAAGAGAGATTAGATATGGTGCAATATTTATGCAAAGGATAAAGCCAAGTTAACTAATATAGAGAAGGCAGTCTCAAAGATATTTGAAGAGGAATACAGGCAAAGGCATCTAGACAAGGAAAATTTCACAAAAAAAATATCACAAAGATGTAATGTGGAAAAGATGATTAGTAAAGCAGAAGTTAAATAAATAGAAGTTGAAGTTATGGAGTGCTTGCAAAGTGAAGGATTTAATGTAGAAGGTCTAACACAGACTACATCACAGCACGATGGAGTGAGTCCCCAGAATAAGGAAACGCAAGAAGATCAGGAGACATGTGAAAAAGAAATATGGACATGAGAAAGGAAAAGGGATTTCATATGGTGTAATATTTATGCAAAGGAGAAAGCAAAACTACCAAATACAAAAAGAGCAGCACCAAAGATATTTGAGGAGAAATACAGGGAAAGGAATCCGGATACGGAACATTTTACAATACAAAAAAATAAAAAGACTAAGAGGAAAAGTAGAAAATGAGATTAGTAATGGAGAAGTTAAAGAAATAGAAATCAAGGTTATGGAGCAACTGCAAAGAGAATAATTCAGTGCAGAAAATTGAATGCAGAAAGCACAACAGGATACAGCAATGGATATCCAAATTAAGGGGAAACCACTGGAACAGGAAGCAATTGGTCAGGTGCCATATCAAGATATTTTGGAGCCTTCAACAGGAAACCAGTATAAATGTTCACTTGAAGCTAGACAGCAAGGAGAAGAACAGGAAACTGGAAACTCGGTCAATGTTGAGGAGTGATGGGACAGTGAATTTCCATGTGACACAGCAACAGATGACACAGGATAAAATTGAAGAGAATGTGCTACAGGAAGATGTAATAGAACTTTCTATAGAATGCTCGCAGGAAACAGAAAACAAGGGATGTGCCCTCAGTTTGGAAGAAAATGAGCTAAGAGAAGAGTTGCTTGATTTAATGGACATGGATAGATATATTAAGATCAATGAGAGAAATAGACTGCAGAAGGTCAATAAAACCCAAAAAAGCAAGACGTCTAATAAAACAAATGAATGCAGTAATTAAGACTGTCCATAGAGATCCATGTGATATAACATAAGTAAACAGGATATACTACTGTGCTGCTAAATTAATAACTGATAAAGTTCTACCACAAGATCACAGGGTAGTGAGGGAATACCATCATGGAAATATCGAATAGAGAAAACTACAAAGCAATTAAGACAAGTGTCACTGTTAGAAGATTATAGAAGAGGGAACAGATCAACAAAAATACTAAGAAAGATAGATGTGATCAAAGCAATGCACAGTATTAGAACAGACTAGGATCTATCATGCACTACCGCAAATAAACTAAAAATTTCAGCACAGGTGGAAAGAAGATACACAGATAAATATAAGGGAAAAGTAAAAAAAAAAAAAAAAAAAAAAAAAGCAATTTATTGATGACCTAAAAAAGTTTTATAGAGAATTGGGAAATAAGGTAAAAAGAATTGAAAGACTGCAAAAAAGAGGAAGTAGATACATTTTGGAGAAGTATCTATGAAGATCCTGTGGAACATAACAAAGATGCTAAATGGAGAGAAGTAAAAGAAAGAATAAGAAGTTTAAAGGTACAGGATATGAAATGGGATGAAGTAACAGCCAGAGAGATTGAAACAAAGTTGAGAAAAACATCTAAGTAGAAAACCCCAGACCCAGATGCAGTACCTAATTTTTGGTTAAAAGTATTAACATCTCTGCATGAGGATTTAGCCATGAGTAAGAACTATTTATATGCACACCTCGAACAGACACCAATCTGGCTAACAACAGGCAAAACAATGCTCTTAAGAGTGAACCTGCAAGCTATCCTAAAATTTATAGACCAATAACTTGCCTTCCGATGACGTATAAACTATACACAGGAACTGACGCCGACAGAGTTTATAGTTATTTAGAAGAAAACTCAATTATGGCAGTAAAACCAAAGGGCAATAAAATAAAGTCATATGGAACAAAGGATCATTTGTTGTTAAATAAAGTTATAGTGGAGAACTGCAAAAAAGGGAAATAATCTAAGTATGGCATGGATTGACTACAAAAAAACAGTATCCCACATCCATGTATAAGAGAGTGCTTAATAATGAATAAGATACACCCTAAACTGACTGACTACATTACAGTACCCATGAAACAATGGCAAACCACTATGCAATTAAGCCATGATAAAGGACAGATTATTATCCCAGGGATAAAAATTCAAAGGATATTCCAGGGTGACTCTCTGTCACCGTTGCTATTCTGTCTTGCCATTAATCCATTAAGCTGTTTACTTAACAGCATAGGCATGGCTACAATTTGGCTCCTAGAAAACAACAAAGTCTAATGACTTCTCATCTTCTCTTTGTCGATGATTTAAAACTGTATAGCTCATCAGATGAGGAACTGAAAGCACAGCTGCAGGTTGTCAAAATATGTTCAAATGATATTAGAATGTCATTTGGTCTTGATAAATGTGCAAAAGCAACCTTTAAAGCAGGAAAACTGCAGGACAAGGAAGAAATCAGTTTGGGACATGAATGTGACATAAAAGAACTTGAGCAAGAGGGAGTGTATAAATACTTGGGAACTGATGAAGGATCAGCAATAAAACTTGAACAAATGAGAATAAAAGTCAATAAGGAATACTTTAGAAGACTTAAATTAATCCTGAGAACAGCATTGATATCTAGGAACAAGATCCAAGCTATAAATCAATTTGCTCTTCCTATCCTAATGTATAGTTTTGGAGTGACTGACTGGCCCCAAAAAGTGTTGGATAGATTAGATACTAAAGCAAGGATGCTTCATGCTCACCAAATGATTTATAAAAACCAGTGTACACCAAGATTATATATTCCCTGTTATGAAGGAGGGATGGGCCTCCTTGAAATTGATTACAAGTATAGGTTTGCAATCGTGGGACTCTGCTGACCTCACAAGATTCAAATGTAGTTAATGTTTTGAAACATGAGAATAAATCTAAGATTACTTCTTTGTTTAATTTAGCAGAAGCATATCGATGTCAAGCAGGAATGGAAATCAAACCAGAAGTAGATAAAAAACAGGCAGCAAATGAATGTGCCAAAAAACAAAAGAAAGAATATAAGGTGAAGGACCTGATGAGAAGGCAAGAAATGAGGAAAAAACATAAATATAGTTGCAAGTATAGAAAACTTCTGGAAGAACCTCATGTTGATCAAGAATGAACACAGGAATGGTTAAGGAGAGGTGAATTCAAACCGAGAAATAAAAGGTTAACATTGGCAGCTCAAGTTACTGGGCTATGTACCCGCTGGTTTACAAAGTCCATGTGGGAGAAACAGACAAATGTAGGTTTTGTAAAACCAAATTGGAAACGGTCATACACCTTGTTGCTGTTTGCAACACACTAATGGCAGAAGGACTGTATACTGAAAGGCATAATAATGTGGCGAGACTGTTGCACTGGGGATTGCGCAAACATTATGGTATCGAAGTGGCTGAAAAACACTGGAAACATGAGCCACAAAGCATCATAGAAAAGTTTATATCACATGGGATCACCCACATAGTTCAAATGATAGATGCTAGAAAACCGGGTATAGTGGTCTAAGAAAAGAAGACAAAAGTAGCATTGAGCATTGAAATCGGCACACCCAGTGACTATAGTGTCTTGTGTACAGAGAGATACAAAGTCATAAAATACCAGGATCTGCAGGCAGAAACAAAAGCAATGTGGAAGAAAGATGCTTAGACAGTTCCAATACTAGTAGCAACGGGTCTTATAAAAAAGAATTTACAATCATATTTAGATATGTTACCAATCCATGTAATCCCATATGAATTGCAGAAGGAGTCATTACTGGGCACTATTACGGATGCTCCGAAGAGCACTACTGGCCGACATCAAAGATTGAAGCAACACTAATTTCATGAACTTTAATCATACTTTGACTTAGGAATGGGGTCCACTCCCATCATGGTATTAGAAACCCAAAAGATTTGGAGAAATTAGAAAAGGGAAAAAAACATTGTCACATTATAGCAATAATCTCAGAGAAACAGAACCCCATCCCCCACAGGCATAATCAGAAACAGCTCTCTTCTGAGTCTTAATCAGAAATCTGAGGAAAACCCCTAATTACATCCTTGCAGCTTCTTGTTTACATTCAAAATCTTGAATCTTTTCAAGAAAAGAGGAAACCTCCTTTCTTTTACAGTGGATCTGCCTTGCTCAATGAGGAGAAAAAGCCGCAGCAGATGTGGCTAACCCCTAGTCCATAGTGATCCAGGGTAAAAGATGAGTGGTCTGAGTAACAACAAATAGCCACAGCAGAGTCACCTACCAGTGGCTGAGGCTAACTGCTAGCTTGCTGTGATGGCAAAGGCTGCTTGATTAACATTTTCTTCTTGTGGCTGGAAAAAGGACAATCTATTCCATGGTCAAGCTGAAAATGGTGCATCTTTCCCAGACAGCAAATGCCACTAAAACTGCCAGTCCACAAAGGCTATTTTTGGCAGAATAAACATAGCAGAAAGCACTTCAAACAGCATACCAGAACTATAAAGGGAAAATAAACAATTTCTCTACAGAAAAAATGTTTTCATTTAATTTACACTACTTTCAAATTGAAAGAAAAAAATGAATGCTCCATTTTAAAGTATGTTACACTCTCAAGGCAGTCCATTAAAACACAACACTCCTAGCTTTATAATAACTTTCCTGAGCAGGAAAGTAATAACACAGCAATAAATTTAAAATATGGGAGTTTTTTTCCCCAAATGGAACATTTTGTCCAGCAAAGGAAAGTACAAGCTTACTGTTGATCCTCAAAAGCTGCATACTCTTGTGCTACAGTAAAACTCCGAAGTGCTTCACGCCTAAACTTGTTCTTTAATTAGCTCAACTTGAGACACTTGATGGTTTGGGCATCTAGAAGGTGCCCGGAAGCTTTGGCCGCTGGCTGGCAATTATATCCCTGGCAGGATATAACCCCATATAGCTAAGACTACTGTATCAGTGATCAATATGATGAACCTATATTGACCTGCTAGCAAAACCTTTTATGGATAGTATACAAAATGTTAAAATGAGCACACAAATTCTGGCTGGTGTGGGATTCTCAATCTGGAAATATATCGCTGATTGATAAGTACATTTCTTGGCATTTTAACCTTTCAGAGTTCTGCATTGTCTTAATTTTGCCTGACTGAATTGTTTTATATATTTTCTGTTTCTCATCTGTCCCGAAACAGTTTTTCCCCTCCCCCACCCTATTATTGCGGTGTTGTTACAGTTGGTGGCTTTGCAGTTGTCTGCCCCTACTGTAAATTTGATCTGGGACACCCCTTCCAGTCTGGTGTTCACTCTACTTAATACAGAGAGAACATCTGAGAAGGCCAACCCACTTAGGATCTTAACCTTGAATTTTTCTGAATTTTTCTTCTGCTCCTTCATCTCTCCTTGCACTTTACTTAAAAAAAATTGCACTTTATTTTGCTTTTGCATCTTCTTAAAAGTACTCAATTGTATTTATTCTGCTCCATTTATTACTGCTTGGTAGTAGCCTGATTAAATTGTAAAGTACAGTTTTGTACACTTACCATAAATGTAGATGTTTGAGTGTATTCACTGTTGCAGTCATTACATTTGGGTTATCTGCTTGCAGATAGCCCTCAGTCAGCCTGATTAACAAAGTCTTGGGTCCTGTGTCGGTTGCTGTCCCTTCTTCCATGACGTCAGGGGTATAAAACATGCAGCCGACACCATTACATCACTTTTTCTTGCCCCAGATGTCAGGTGCTCCCCTAATGGGGAGCAATTAAATATAAAAGCACAATGATATACCTCCAACAAAAAAAGCAAATACACCAAAAAGGCTTTTAAGCATAGTAAAGGAAAGTAGAGGTATAGCCAAAAGAAGTTAGGGAGGGTAACCAGGACTGCAACAGTGAATACACTTGGACATCTACATTTATGGTAAGTGTACACAATTGTACTATGTTCTTCGTGTTTCACTGTTGCAGTCATTACATTTGGATAGATTCCCAAGGCTGTGGTTGGGAGATGGAATTTAGATAGCATTAGGACCAGCTATAAGGCCCTGCAAGACTGCAGAGGCAAAGCCAGCTCTGGATTTAGAGAAAATTGGCAAATGGTAATGCTTGGTGAAAGTATGTACAGAACTCCAGGTAGCAGCTTCTAGGATGTCCCTGATAGGGAAGCCTCTGAGAAAGGCTGTAGAGGTAGATGCAGTCCAGGTAGATTGAGGTCTGATCCCCTGGGGGATAGATTTTCCATGGTGCTTATAGCAGAAATGAATGCAATGGCCTATCCATTTAGAAATGGTTTGCTTTGAAATAGCCTTCCCCTCTGCCCCTGCAGCAAATGCTGCCAGCAGTTGTTCAGATTTCCTTTGAGGTTTAGTCCCGTCCAAGTAGAATCTGAGTTGTCTGTGCACATCTAAGGAATGCAGTATCCATTCCCCTTTGTTCTGTAGATTGGGAAAGAAGGTTGGCAAATGAATGGACTGATTAAGAGCCACGCTGGATACCACCTTGGGCATGAAGGATGGATTGGTTCTGAGGGGCACCCTGTCTGCATGAAAGATGATGAAAGGCTCCACTGCCATAAGGGCCTGTAATTCAGATACCCTTCTAGCTGAAGTGATTGCTAAAAGGAAAGCTGTTTTCCAAGAAAGAAATTTTAAGTCTGCAGTAGCAGCTGACTCAAAAAGAGGTAGAGTGAGTTTCTCCAAAACAAAGTTAAGGTCCCAGGTTGGGGTTGGAGCTCACCTGGGTGGTCTCAAAATGTTTGGCCCTCTGAGGAACTGCTTGAGTAGTGGATGAGAGAAGAGGGGGGTTCTGTGTTATAATGGGTTGAAATGGCTGAGGCGTGGATTTTAATGGAGGAAAAAGACAGGCCCTTTTGAAGCATCTCAGTTAAGTATTGTAAAATCTGAGGTAAATTGGGCGCTGCTGTCCTCATCCCTTGAGATTGATTCCAGGCACAGAATCTTTTCCAATTTTCAGCATAGGATTTTCTAGTGCTAGGACTCCTTGCCTCTAAAATGATATCCATCACAAGTTTACTGAGGGATGGTAAAGGAGTGATTATGTAATTAGCCAAGCTGCAAAGTTTAGTGTTAGAAGCTGAGGGTGCAGAATCTGGTTCTGCTGCTGAGACAACAGGGAAGGAGTCTGAGGCAGGGGATAACCATGACACACTGTGCAGGAGGGGGTACCAGTGTTGGTGTGGTTAGTCTGGAGCAATCAAAATCATCCTTATTTGTCCTGTTTGATTTTTAGTAATACTTTGGAAAGCAGAGGCAGAAGGCATAGACTGATAGGTTTTTCCAGCTGAAGGACAGAGCATCTACTTTCCAGGCTTGTTTGTGGTGAGTCCTTGTGCAAAATTTGTCAATTGGTAGTTTTGGGGAGAGGCAGACAAGTCTATATCTGGGCTCCCCATTTGCTTGTAAACATGTTGAAAAACCTTGGTTCCAGTTCCACTCGTGTGGGTCCATGAGGTTTCTGCTTAGTCCGTCTGCCAGTGTATTTAACTTTCCTGGCAGGAATTGAGCTTCTAGGTGCACTTGGTAGCTCAAGGCTGTGTTCCACAATGCCATGGCTAGTCCACAGAGGGGGTAAAAATGTGTACCCCCCCCGCTTGTTTATGTACCACATAACAGTGGTGTTGCCCATCTTTACCATTAATTGTCCTGGAAGAATATGGTCTTTGAAGGCTGTCACAGCATTCTGTACAGCTAACATTTCTTTTTGATTGATATGCAGGTGCATTTGACTTGGGTTCTATTTCCCCTGAATGCACTTTACTGCCAGGTGAGCCACCCATGCATAGTCTGATGTGTCTGTTGTTAGGGTTTGGGTGGCAGGGGGTGGTGTGAAAGGTAGTCCCTTGTTTTGGTGGCAGGTCTCTGCCCACCAAAGGAACTCTAGGCGTAGGCAAGGTACGATAGGAATCATTGCTTCTAGATCCTGAGAATGTTGACACCATAGGCTTTTTAGATACCACTGTACTTTCCTCATATGCAGTCTTGCATATGGAATTAGAAAAATGCAGGAGGCCATGAACCCCAAGGCTTGCAGTATTTGTCTTGCAGATAGCAGGGTTTTTGTGGCCACTTGTTTGAAGTAGGTTGTCAAATGAATTTGTTTCTCTGGCGTGAGGTAGGCCATCTGGGAAGTTGTATTCAAGCTTGCTCCCATGAATATAATTTGTTGACAGGGTACCAGGTGTGATTTATTTTCATTTATGGTGTACCCCAGACAAGTTAGAACCCTATGTACAAAGGCCAGATGATTCAAAAGTATGTCCTGGCTTTCTGCCTGAATTAGACAATTGTCCAGGTATGAGTATATTTGAATATTTCTTTGTCTGCAAAATGCAATAACTGGAGCTAGGCACTTTGTGAATATCCTGGGCGCAGTAGATAAGCCAAAGGGAAGTGCAGAGAACTGCATGTAGCCTGCTTTGAAGCATAGGTATCTTCTATAAGATTCCCTGATTGGTATGTACAGGTATGCTTCTTTAATCTAGTGTTGCCAACCAGGCATCTTTGCCTAGCATAGGAAGTAATTGGTGAAGAGTCAGCATCTTGAATTTTGGAATCTCCAGTGTTTAGAGTAAACAGGTCCAGGATAGAAAGCCATGAATTGTCTTTTCTGGGTACCAGGAAAAGTCTCGAGTAGAAACCTGGTCCCTTTTCCTCTTCGGGTACCAGATGAATAGCTCCCATGCTTAAGAGAGAAAGTACTTGTTTTTGGGCATCTGCCCACTAATTTGGGGGTAGGTTCGGCCACCCGCTTGGTGTTGGCAATGTGTGGAAGTGAAATCTGTATCCCTGTGACACTATATTTAAAACCCATTTGTCCTGGATAATGAGTTCCCAGTTCTTTGCATGAAGAGCAATCTTTCCCCCCAAAGGAGCAGTCAGTTGATAAGTGCTTGGAAATTTACAAGGAAGTCACTGAGACAGTTTACCATAGGGGGAGTCTGATTACTCCCAGATTTAGAAGTGGAGGCCCCCCCACTGCTTAGTCCTGTGTGTCCCCGGGGACTGAAACCTGGGGGGTTTTGCTGTGTCTGGGTTTGGCTTGAGAAGACCTGGGAGGGACTGGAAAGGACCAATTCTTAAGAGGGCCAGTGCCTACTAAATCTAGGAGGCTGAACTTGTAAGAAATATTTAACAGTTTGCATAGATTTAGCTTTATCTTCCATCTTTTTAAGAACTTCCTCAGCCTTGTTGACAAACAGGCGGTCCTGATTTTAGGGAGCATCCAACAATTTAGCTTTAACATGATCAGGCAAAGATTGCTCCTTAAGCCAAGCATGCCTTCTGAGCACAGACCCAGTAACAGCGGCCCTTACAAGAGGCCTCTAATGAATCAAAACCACATTGCAAAGTATGTTTTCCAACTTGTTCAGTAGAATGCATTAAATCCTGTAATTCTTTATTTTCCACACAGTCAGAAATCAACATCATTTTCTATTTAAGCAATCCAATAACATGTTGCTGATACTTTAACATATGAAACTGGCAGTTTAAAGCCTTAATGGCCAAGGTTGCAGAAGTGTAAACCTTCTTACCCCATCTATCCAGCACCCTGGAGTCTCTATCAGAAGGGGTAGGATTTTTAGCAGTAGAAGCCTTAATGCCCTTGGGCCCCTGTGAAATAGTCTCTGGATCCGCAAAAGGATTTTTAAAAAGGAACTTGTGTGACAGAGGGACCCTGTAGTATCTGTCTGGTTTTCTGGGAGCAGGAGGCAAGGAATCAGGAGCCAAACTAGATTCCGAAAAAGCATCATCAACAATGTCTAGTACAGGAGGAATAGCTAAAGGCCTATGCTGTGGTAGGGGTAAGAAATCCCCAAGCCTCTTTTTTGAATCAGAGAGATCCTGGCTTTCCCAGTGGAAATGCTCCCTTAGAGTATGTAAGGTTTCCCCAAAAGAAAAATCCTCTGGAGAGGAAGCAGAGGGTATGGAGTCCTCTGCATCAGAATCCTCATAAGTAGATAAGGGCAAATCCAGATCATCAGAAGAATCAGAAAAAAACTGAATCCTGGTCAGAAGATTCATAAACTATTTCGATCCTAGGCCTCTTAGAAAGGAGGGGTTGACTACCCCCAATTAGAGTTATTAGATCTTCAGCCATTCTTATAATTTGTTTTTTAGGCATAGAGGCCTGAGCATGTGGCCTGGGCGTCGTTTTTTTAGGCATGATTTGAGATTTAGGCCTAAGAAAGGAGGAGGCGTTGGTTTAATATGCAAGTCCGTAGGCCTGAATACACCCTCAGAAGCCGGTGCCTGCACAGCGGCTCTGGACCTATCCAAGGTAAAGACATCCGCGGGTTCCACAGTTGAAGCATCTTGCAGCATATTGGACTACGAATGGGTCTGAGTATAGGCCAGCGAATCAGAAGTAGCGGGTATCAGAGGCTGCAAGCGCCTCACTGAGTACTGGCAAACTGGCGACTGGCTTAGAAGCAGCTTCATCGGCAGTTTTGGACCTTGGCGGCCTGTCTCTGTCTTTATATTTGCGTTTTTTTGGAATCCCTGTAGTCAGGTGGCTAACTGATGACATTTCTGGATAATTAAACCGAGAACCGAAATATTTAGAGGCAAAAATATACCAATGACGGATAGTGCGCCGATTAAACAAAGCACAAAACCGACAGCAAGGTAAGTCGTGGTCAGGGCCTAGGTAAGGAATACAGTACGAATTAAAACCTTTATGAGGTTTTCACAAGTAATGCGATTATTAACTTTTACTGACATCGGTAAGGAGCAAGAAAAAGTTTCCCCAACGGGGTACTTAGCTTTAGTTGAAGACTTCGGTTCTGAAACTCGAAAAAGAAAAAATTCAGGTGTCAGCCGACCGGTACTTCCAAACTGCTTCTGCTTTGGGCACCACATGGCAAGAAAGACTGATGTAATGGCGTCGGCTGCATGTTTTATACCCCTGACATCATGGAAGAAGGGACAGCAACTGACGCAGGACCCAAGACTTTGTTAATCAGGCCGACTGAGGGCTACCTGCAAGCAGATAACCCAAATGTAATGACTGCAACAGTGAAACACGAAGAACATCTGTTATTCTAAGCCTTTTGGTTTAAGCACTTGGGCTCCAGAGCAGTTGTTTTACATTAAGGTTTGTGGTCTACACTGTTGTGGCAGGACAGGTAGCTTACATCCTTATAAGTAGGGAATTGCTGATTGAAGGCTCAGTGTCTGTAATTCTAAAAGTGTATTAGTTCTCGTTAAAGCACTTGGGCTTCAGGCCAGTTATTTTTCATTACGAAGGTTTGTGGTCTGCACTCTTGTGGGAGGAGACGCTAGATTCTGCCCTTCTGAGCTGGGAATTTCTGGTTAATGGCTTATTGTGCCTGGTTATTTGAAATGTTTCTTTCTGAAATTGGTGTGCCTTGTTTGCTGTGGCATAGACTAGATTCAGACATCCTGAATCTAGCTTTGTTTGTGTAACTTGAGCACTAATCCAGGCCATCTTTTTTTGAGAAGGATCCCCTGCACCCTAGTGGCAGGAGTGCGCAGTTAGAACTTGTCTGACTGAAGACTGCTAGAACAGTGCTCAGTTTTGAGCTTCTTTACTGGTTGATTGGGTAATTTGTTTAAATCAGTTTGCTTATTTTCTATTGTTATACAAAAAAATTGCACTTTATTCATCTGCTTTTACTGTATTTGTGTTTCTTCCTACTTTACTTTGCTTTTTCTGCTTGTTCTTAAAAGTACTTAATTGCATTTATTACTGCTTGTTAGTAGCCTGATTAAATTGTAACTGTTATTCTAAGCCTTTGGTTGAAGCACTTGGGCTTCAGACAAGTTGTTTTACATTAAGGTTTGTGGTCTGCACTGTTGTGGCAGGACAGGTAGCTTACATCCTTCTGAGTTGGGAGTTGCTGATTGAAGGCTTAGTGTCTGTTATTTTAAAAGTGTTTTAGTTCTGGTTTAAGCACTTGGGCTTCGGGCCAGTTATTTTACATTAGAAGGTGTGGTCTCCACTCTTGTGGGAGAAGAGGGTAGATTCTACCCTTCTGAGCTAGGAGTTTCTGGTTAAAGGCTTATTGTGCCCGTTTATTTGAACTGCTTCTTTCTAAAATTGGTACGCCTTGGTTGCTGTAGCATAGACTAAATTCAGACCTGCTGAGTCTAGCTTTGGTTGTATAACTTGAGCACTAATCCAGACCATCTTTTTTTGGAGAAGGTTCCCCTGCACCCTAGTGGCAGGAATGTGCAGTTAGAACATGTCTGATTGAAGACTGCTGGAACGGGGCTCAGTTTTTAGCTTTTTACTGGTTAATTTGTTTAAATCAGTTTGCTCATTTGCAACGGTTATCTATATGTATATATATATATATATATATATATATATATATATATATATATATATATATTTATATACACTTTATGCATCGCTGCTTAGCTAGGGTTAAACTATTCCCAGCGCCATAAAGTCCGCTCTTTAAATTTTCCTTTAAAACTAGCCAGTTTTTTATTTTTTTTAGTTTTAGCACTCAAATCTGTTTCTTTGAGCTTAGTAATTGTTCAGAACTAAATAAGCTACAAATTACTACAGCACTCAACTTTCCTCACTTGTCTAGAGGAAAACAGTTTTTAGCACTTAATAAATAAGCACCTATCCAGGCATGTCTAACGGTCAGCTCCCGGTGTTTCCTCCTGTCTACCTGATGAATCTGGGCATCTTGAGGCAATGCAGCAATTGCCTCATGTACACAGACAACCCTCTCCTCCTACCACCCAACACTACAACCTGTGAGAGATGCACTTATATAGCCAAACTGGAAGCAAAGCTCTCTTCACCCATGACTAGACTAGACAGTCAAGAGAAGAAGGTAAACACTTGCACCACACCACACTCATCATATAGTCCCTCAAAACCTACACCACCAAAACAGACACATAGAAACACAAAACACACACCTACATTCACAGAGGCTCTCAATAAAAATCTGCTCAAGCAACAAGAGACCTCCAAAGCAGAAACGCAAGCAACCTCCACCCAACACAACCCAAATGACACACAGCCCACAAACTCAGTGTGCCACTCACCTGCAGCCCATAAGGCATAACAACGTACCCAACACTCTAGTCATAGGTGACTCTATAGTCAGGCACACTGATGTTCCACTCACCAGAATAAACAAGGAGAAGGTTACTGTCAGCTGCCTGTCGGGTGCCAGGATCCACCACATAATGCACGCACTCAGGTCACTCGACAACAAATACAAATATAACTCCGTCATTGTCCATGTTGGTGTCACTGACCTGAGACGTACCTCCCTGGACTACATGAAAAGAGACATAGAGAATCTCTCCAATCTTGTAGCCCAGGCAGGTATGACCCTAGCCCTGAGTGCCATCATCCAGAATGATACCACAGTACAAGGACAAAATGATTGACTTCACAATTGGCTAAGCTTCTGGTGTCATTCTAAGGGGATCCAGTATCTGTCTGCCTGGGATGACATGATCAACAGACCACGATGCTTTGCCAGAGATGGCCTGCACCTGTTGCCCTTGGGATTCCGGATACTGGCTAAGGCTCTTGCCACCCCTCTAGTGGCTTTTTTAGGCAAAGTTCAAATGACAAATTCACCACCGTAATAGGTACAAGCAAGCAAAATCTGAGGGTAATGCTACTCAATGCTAGACTGTGCAGTGACAGAGACCTGGTTCAAGGCTCCAGAGAGCACCCCTGCATTACCAGGCTATAATTCATACCACACCTTTCGGCTACCTAACCTGGACTGAAACACTAAAGGCGGAAGTGTGTCTATATTCATTAAGGATATCCACACTTCCATGCTAGTTGCTTAACATAATGCATCCGAGATTATCCAAGTGCAACTCTGGGCAAGACTGCAATCCAAACTGTAACTTGCTACAGATCCCCCACCATGCCCCATGATTCCCACTCCTCATTTCTTGATACACTGGAAATATTAGGGTACAACCCAACACCCTCATAATGGGTGATTTCAACTACCCCACCATTAACTGGGAAAACTACTCATGTACCAACTCTTTTGCTCAATATTTTCTGGAATTCATACATTCCAACACCTTGGATCAACTTATCCACACTCCCACCAGGGGCAACAATATCCTAGACCTGGTCATTACTAACATGGCCGACCAGTGTTCCACACCAGAGGTCAATTCCTCGGGGGTCAGACCTGACCACAAGCTAATCACCCTAGACATCCACATCCCGCCCCCACCCCCCCCACCCCCATTAGGGAAACCTCCATAAAAAAATTTCTCCAAAGCCAACTTCATGATTCTTAAGACAGAAGTGGCAAACTTCACGACACCCATCAGATGGACAATAGAGATACGACTGCTAAATCCTACACAAATGCACTTTATAAGCA
Source organism: Protopterus annectens (assembly GCF_019279795.1). Lineage (NCBI taxonomy): Eukaryota > Metazoa > Chordata > Ceratodontiformes > Protopteridae > Protopterus > Protopterus annectens. The sequence goes on from NC_056745.1 coordinate 452,809,079, forward strand.
CTTACACAAGCGCATGGATCGTGTTATCCCTAACAGAACCAAGATGTTATCCTCCAAAAAAAGGAAGCCATTCTGGTGGTCCCCTGCCATAAACTAACTCTACAACAGAAGAAAAACCGTTGCAAAAAAGAGTAAAATCCCATGATTGGAGGAACTCCCTTGTCAGCCTCAGTAAGAAGCTGAGATCCCTCATAAAATTTGCCAAAGCTAGTTACGAAAACAAAACTGCCACTGATTATAAAGACAACCACAAAGCATTCTATAGCTATGTCAAGAATCTCAATGGCAACACTCAGATCTGCTCTGAGTTACAGCACAATGTTACTAAATATACAGAGCCAACTGATATTGCCAACATCCTGGCAGATAAAACAAATGGTAAAAAGTACATCCACTGGAACAAACAACTATCACGCTGTATCTTCTGAATTGTAAAAATCTTGTAAATGGACAAAAAGTTGCCAGATATACCACGACAATAATTCCAATACTTTTATTGACAAAAGTAGGTAAGCGCTTTCACCATAAAGGCTTCATCAGACCAATCAATTACTAATGAATGCGAAATTTGAACCATTCTTAACTACACTTCCTCATGAATAATTCAACAATACAATGCAGTAAAAGTGCTGACATCATTTCCTTAACACTAAATAAACACATATCTAACTTGCAGCTCATACAAAGCTGTTTAACGCTATGCATATAATAAATATAATGAATAAATAAATAAAATTGACCATGCTTGAATACAAAAATAAAAACAAAAATACGAATAAAACACTATGCATGGTATTAAATGAATAAGATTTGCAAAGTCTGATTCATACCATACAAAAAAGTACAGCCTCTAATTGTCAATATTAAAATAGACTTATACAAACAAGTAGGTATGTATGTAAAATTGGACTGTTTGTGAAACAATCTCATTTAATGGTTTTAAGTCTTCTATTACGTAGTACTGGCTTCAGAGGCACTTTATCATTGAGCCCCGGATTTTTGTCGGCTCTTAGTCTTATAATCCATTTTAGTTCACAATTCTCTGTGAAATTTTTGACATCCCCTCCCCGAATACTCGGATTGACAACTTATAGTACTGAAAACTTAAAATGATGCGTCAAACCTGCTGCCAAAGTGTGTCTCGCTAGTGCATTGTGTTCAGAACTAATGCGTGTGTGGTATACATGTTCCCTCATTCTTTCTCTCAATTTCCTGTTGGTTTTGCCTATGTAAAATGCACTGCAGGACACACACCTGGCAAGGCAGACTACATGTTCTGTTTGACAATCCGCATGCATGTATAAAGTGTATTCATATTGTGTAACTGGGTGTATAAAAGAAGTCCTAATGTCTATATAATTACAAAAATTACATCTATTACAAGGTTTCGTTCCATATACTGTATTATCATTAATTTCCTTTCTTGGATTCTTTGGAAAACATAGGATCTGTTTCAAGTTCCTTCTGTTCTTATAGTAGGAGAACAACCAAAGTTCCTATTTATCTCTTATATTCTCATCTAATAATAAAGTGTCCCAATGTTTCTGTATTATATTCTTCAAACTATTAGTATCTAAGGTATAAAACATTTGGTACTTTCATTTGACTGCTTGTTCTTTCTTTTGCTTCTTCTCTCAATTGAGTGCTAACACTAGAAAAATAAGGTCGGGCTTTAGTTGTTCTCACTGCACAAGCCTCTTTGATGGCCACATTCACCTCATTCAATTTATACTTCCTTTCCAAGAGCCTGGCTTTTAAATCTAATAACTCAAGATCATATCCCTCTTGCATCGGGTTTAACCTAGATGCCCTCATGGCTTGACCTTTTGCTACATTTTTAAAAACATACTGAGGATGCATGCTATTTCGATGTAACAGTGTGTTCCTATGGCAAGCCTTCCTATGTACCCCTGTGTTCAAGAGGCCATTTTCCAACCTCTCAATGTGTATGTCTAGAAATTATACACTATTTTGTGAGTGGTCCATTGTGAAACTTAGAAATTCGGTCAAGCTATTTATTTCTGAAACAAAATTATTTAAGGCTGTTTCATCACCTGTCCAAATTAAAAACAAGTCATCCACGAAACGTCTATAAAAAACAATGTTCACATTGTAACTCTCTAAAGGAAACAATTTTTCCTCTTCCCAACTGGCCATAACAATGTTGGCGTAGCTATTAGCACAGGAAGTGCCCATAGCTACGCCATCATTTTGAATATAAATTGCTTCATCAAATATAAAGATGTTATTGTGCAGCATCATCTCATGGAACAGAGCCATTAAATCTACTGATCCTCTGTCATTTATTGAATGTGTCAACATGTACCTATGTACTTTTTCAATACCTTGTTCGTTAGGTATTACAGTGAAATTACTTTTCACATCTAATGTAACCAATATGTACTGTTCATCATTCATTACATTTCTCATGTAATCATACAAGTCAAATAGAAATTGCTTACTATCTTTCAAAATGTAAGTGTTGGCGTCCACTACTGGTCTAAAAAAGTGTTCTAGATAAATAGATAAGAGTTCGGTCACCCACCCCCTCCCAGCTACAATTGGTCTTATTGGAGGGTTGTTGGAGCATTTGTGTACTTTAGGAAGTCCTTGGATGATTGGTATTAGTGGGTTATTCACCCTTAAAAATTTGAATACTTCCAAATTAATGTAGCCACTTTTCTAAATATCATCCAACGTATCATAAATGCTGAAAACTTTATAACCACCTCCATATTGATTCTAGAATAGAATTTTTTTTCCTGTAATAGGACTATCATACTTTCACTATTACTATCTCTATTCATAATCACTATGGGACCACCTTTGACAGAATGAGAGTACCAATGTTTTACACCTTAGATACTAATAGTTTGAAGAATATAATACAGAAACATTGGGACACTTTATTATTAGATGAGAACATAAGAGATATAGTAGGAGAACAACCAAAGTTCCTATTTAAGAACAGAAGGAACTTGAAACAGATCCTATGTTTACCAAAGTATCCAAGAAAGGAAATTAATGATAATACAGTATATGGAATGAAACCTTGTAATAGATGTAATTTTTGTAATTATATAGATATTAGGACTTCTTTTATACACCCAGTTACACAATATGAATGCACTTTATACATGCATGCGGATTGTCAAACAGAACATGCAGTCTACCTTGCCAGGTGTGTGTCCTGCAGTGCATTTTACATAGGCAAAACCAACAGGAAATTGAGAGAAAGAATGAGGGAACATGTATACCACACACGCATTGATTCTTAACACAATGCACTAGCGAGACACACTTTGGCAGCAGGTTTGACACATCATTTTAAGTTTTCAGTACTACAAGTTGTCAATCCGAGTATTCGGGGAGTGGATGTCAAAAATTTCACAGAGAATTGTGAACTAAAATGGATTATAAGACTAAGAGCAGACAAAAAAACGATAATAGATCGATAGAGTGCCCCTGAAACCAGTACTACGTAATAGAAGACTTAAAACCATTAAATGAGACTGTTTCGCAAACAGTCCAATTTTATATACATACCTACTTGTTAGTATAAGTCTATTTTAATATTGAAAATTAGAGGCTGTACTTTTTTGTATGGTATGAATCAGACTGCAAATCTTATGCATTTGATACCATGCATAGTGTTTTATTTGTACTTTTGTTTTTATTTTTGTATTCAAGCATGGTCAATTTTATTTATTTATTCATTATATTTATTATATGCATAGCGTTAAACAGGTTTGTATGAGCTGTAAGTTAGATATGTGTTTATTTAGTGTTAAGGAAATTATGTCAGCACTTTTACTGCGTTGTATTGTTGAATTATTCATGAGGAAGTGTATTTAAGAATGGTTCAAATTTCGCATTCATTAGTAATTGATTGTTCTGATGAAGCCTTTATGGTGAAAGCGCTTACCTACTTTTGTCAATAAAGTATTGGAATTATTGTTGTGGTATATCTGGCAACTTTTTGTCCATTTACAAGATTTTTACAATTCAGAAGATACGGCGTGATAGTTGTGTTTGTTCCAGTGGATGTGCTTTTTACCATTTGTTTTATTTTTACCTTACATCACCGGAACATTTACTCTGTGGGGGTGCCTTTTTGTGATCCTGGCAGATAGATTCAGTGCTAACACAGCATCCATGGGACCAAACAACATCCCAGGTTGCATTCTAGATGAACTACAGAATGAAATGGTAATCCACCTAAGCACCGTGTTCAATCATAGCCTCAACTCAGGCTTTGTGCCCACTGAATGGCACACAGCCATTGTTATCCCACTCCACAAAGGGGGAGCCACCATGGACCTCGGGATCTACCGCCCCATTAGCCTAACGAGCCTGGTGTGCAAGGCCATGGAACGTATCATCATGGAACTTATAAAAAGAGACATTGGTAATCTCCAAACTCTGGACCCCACCCAGTTCGGGTTTGTAAAAGGCAGATCATGTCTTCTAAACCTGATAGACTTCTTTGAAGCAGTCACCAAAGCCATAGACGCGGGTAAGGTGGTTCACACACCTATCTAGACCTTGCCAAGGCTTTTGACACCATTCCCCACTCTGGAATTATAGATAAACTCACTAAACTAGGTATAAATCCCTACGTCACAAGATGGGTTGCCAACTGGCTCACTGGCAGAACCCACAATGTGAAAGTAGCAGACTCCAAATCCGACTTCAGACCAGTGACAAGTGGAGTACCACACGGTTCAGTCCTGGGTCCTCTTCTGTTTGCTATCTACTTTTCTGAAGTACAGGCCAACACAGAAGGTCTTTGGCTGATGAAGTTCACAGATGACTGCAAACTAGGAGCCATAATCAAAACTCCTAACAATGTGGACATCCTACAAAAGGGCCTCACTGAGACAGATGCCTGGTGTCAAAGCCATGGCCTCAAGCTCAATGTCAAAAAGTGCATTGTCATCCCCTTTGGTAAAAACTCTGTACCCATGTACTACCACATAGGTGGTAGTCTACTTAACACCAAAAGTGTGATAAGAGACCTTGGGAAACAGGTGGACAGTAGTCTCTCCTTTGACAATCACATTGCCACAGTAGTCAGGAAATCCTCCTATGTGGCACACCTCATCACAAAAGGTTTCTCATCCAGTAAAAGAGGTCATTGTTCCCCTCTACTAGTCACTCATTAGACCCATTATAGAGTACAACGCCCCTTTTGGTATGTACCTCACAAGGCATCTACAACTGGAAATGCCACAGAAATACCTCATAAAGAGGATTACCGGCCTCAAACTGATGCCCTATGCAGACCATATAAAAAAACTCCAGCTTTACTCTGTCGCATATCGCCTCCTCAGAGGAGATCTCTGCCTAACATACAAAGCTATGTCAAACCCAGAGCTGTTGGACATGCTCCACTTAAAGAAATCCCAATCCCTCCGAGCTACACTCTATAGGGACCTAAACTTTGTCACCACAGTAAACAGAACATGCTGGAGCAATAGATTCCTGTCCCAGAGGCTTCCCATACTCTGGAACAAACTGCCTATCTATATCAAAGCTCTTAATTAGCACTCTTCAAGAAAAATCTTGATGATTGGATGGGAAATAGGAAATTCATCCCAGGGATCACCTCTGGGGCTCTGCTCGACAGGGGCACAGGAAAATAATTTTCCTTGGTGGCAAAAGCCAGGGTACCTTTTTGAGTAGGCTTATAGGCCCTAGGGCCAATAGCCTAGTACCTACCTATGAAAGGTACATGTACAGTGACATTAAATGAACAATCTTCTCCCTGCCTGCATACCTTGTGCTTCTTGCTGGTTTAGATAACCATAAATGGCTAATTGAACAAATGAAGAAAGGTCCCAGAAAAAAAAAACATCACCTCAAACGGCTTCTAGAACTGGTAAGTAATGATCTTGTGGCTCCAACTGGATGTGAAGTTCCCCCACAGGGGATACTATACTCCCTGCACAAACTGTGGGCGTCTATGGGTACTTTCTTGTCCACATGCAAAGTAAAGCATCAGTATGCCAAAAGATTCATCTACACTATAAAGTTGGTGGAGATTATCCACTACTACAAGGATCGTCACTAAAGGTCCATCAAAATAAAGTAGGCCCAGGAGTCCTAGGTGTCTGATGCCAGTGGCACATCACAATCCCGTGCAGTACCTGTGTTCTTGGGTGTATTAATGTCATGAAAATCATGTCAGCTGAGAAAGTCCAAAATACATGTCAGGGTTGGGTCTGTACTCTCAGCAAAATCTTGATCAGGTCAGCAAAGGCCACCATAGCCTGCCTCTTCTGTAAGAACAAAAAAATCTTCAATAACAGTCTCCAACTATGCAATAATAAAAGCTTTACTGTGAATAAGACTGAAAGGATGTTCTCCAATTTGGTCACCCCCTAGGAAATGCAACTACTAAAATGCCAGTAAAAGCCTCTCCGCTCCCAACAGCCAATCATCCAGGTATGAAAACACCAAAACACACTTCTTCGAGACTTCTGTCACCAAAATCAATGCCTAAAAGACTAGGGCTACTGAAGAAAACAAGAAGGGCAATACAATATACAACAAATGATGATCGCCTGCAACAATTAAAATCTTCAGTCTGGCCCCCAAATGCTGATGTACCAAACAACATCCTTCACTCTCAAAAGCACATGTGGCAGTTATAGTACCTGCACAGTGACCATCAGAAAATAGGCACAATGGATAATTAGTTCAGTATAAAATCCACAAGGAAACAAAAATAATATCTCTCTTTCAGGACAAAGAAAAAGTAAAACTAAAATGAGAACTGTCTTTAAACTCCCTCCATCCAAAACTTCTACTGAAGCAAAATATTTTCTGGAGGACCAGTGAGCTCAAGAATGGGACTGCAAGAGACTTGTTCCAGGACAAACATCCATACTAACAATTTTCCAAATCAGACTACACAGACAATCCCAGGCTAGGGTTTAGGCTGCAGGAATGCAACCAGTAAGTTAGTTCATAATGACCATCTAAAGAGGCAAGTGTCCAATTTTTCATATAACTGAGCAGGTCTTGGTCAAACTGGCCAAAGAGCACTGTTCAAAAAGTGGGCACCTAGGACCTTGCTCCTGAGCTCTTCCTACTGGAACATCCTATCCAGATTTGAGCCAACACTCAAAGTACCTACATAATTGAAATCATAGAAAGTACAGCTGTACAAAAACTTACAGTTCAAACAGGATCAGATTTGAAGTTATAAAATGTAAAACACAGCCACAGATTTGGACCAGCATCTGTCCTGACTTCCTGATTTTTAAATCTTTATACTCCCCTTGGGTGAGTTAACTTTTGCCAAGGGACACCACACTTCCAGTTAAGGGAACCCAGCTTGCAACATCCTTAGAGCCTTCTCATGTAAGTGGCATAAAGGGATAGAGCTCAGATTCTCTGACTATATCCCAGGTGACTAGAGTTCAATTAACAGTTCAGGCAGTTGATGGTGCTGCCAAGGAGGATGGGAGTGCTCAATCCTGGAGAAGTGAAGCACATACCTAGGTACATTTCACAGATGACCCCTGGTGTACTAGCCTTATGGAGGTCAGTCTGTAGCCACAGACATTATATCAACAATGTCTATGCCACATCCTTCCATTAAATGGGATGGGTAGAAAGAGGTGAAGGGGAATGCAGTCACATGCCAACACATCATCCCTGGCAGCAGTATTATACTGCCTCAATCTCATCAATGGCCCTGAATGAGAGTCATACGATGTCTGGAGAAGACTTGACAGGTTTGGTAGACCTGGCGGACAAGGAGAGGACACAAAGAAGAGTTGATGTTTAGCTCCAGGGAATCACCCCCCCAAAAAGAATTAAGATTTTTCTTATGCCTGGAAATCACAAATAGTCACAAGGACACATCTGGGAATTCCCAGAAAGTTGCAGGATCTATTAGGGTGAAATATCTGGTTGGGCTGAAGACAAAGCCTACAAACACTAAGCATTTCAATACCAGCCAGTAAAGGAGAACGGATCTTTCACAGCAGTAAATGAACTGGGAGGCAACAACTGCAGAAATGTCCTAAGTAGGGGAATTGACCAAGTACCCACACCTGCCCTACAATGCCCACAAATGCATAGCAGATGGAAGAATGGAAAACACACTGCAAAACTGATCCTACTCGAACATCTAGTTCCTTATATCTGTTTTTAATTTGGGATGCTGCTGCTGCAAAAAAAAAAAATCCTTGGGAGCTTCCCAAAATGACCAGACTTGTTGGGTGGTTAGCTATTTACCTGGGACAGGCTGCAGAAGACTGAAAAACAGTAGTGGCAAAGCCTAACCTGCCAAAAGAAATGTCCATCTTGCTTTTAGAAAAAAATGTGGACAAAACATCAAGTAGCTGCTTCCAGGGTAGCCTGTATATCTATTACTCTAATGAAGGCTGCAGAAGCAAATTTAGTCTTGGCATAGTGTAGAAGTTGAGTGTATTCACTGTTGCAGTCATTACATTTGGGTAATCCTGCTGGCAGGTTGCCCTCAGTCAGCCTGAATTCCAAAGTCCTGGGTCCTGCGTCGACTGCTGTTGCCCCTTCCCTGACGTCAGGTTGTCAGGGGTATAAAAGATGCGGCCGACGCCATTTTCTTTAGTTTTTCTTGCCACAGATATCAGGTGCCCCCTAAAAGGGTACCCAAAATTTATATACATATAAATACATGCACCAATATAAACTTTACCTTCAACTACAAGCAAATACACCACATAGGTTAAATAAATCAGAGAAGGAAAGATAGGTTCCATGAGAAGAAAAGGGGGATGGCGGGTGGGCAACCTGGACTGCAACAGTGAATACACTTGAACATCTACATTTATGGTAAGTGTACACAACTGTACTATGTTCTTCGTGTTTCACTGTTGCAATCATTACATTTGGGTACAGTCCCAAAGCTATGGATGGGAGGCTGGAGCTAAACAGCATTAGGAGCGGCTATGAGGCCCTGAAGAACTGCAGTGGCAAAGCCTGCCCTGGATTTAGAGTAGAATGGCAGAGGATAGTGCTTTGTAAAGGTGTGCACTGAACTCCAAGTAGCTGCCTCTAAAATGTCCTTGGGTGGTACCCCCTTGAGAAAGGCTGCTGAAGTGGCTGCAGCTTTGGTTGAATGTGGCCTAATGCCCTTAGGCTCTGGCTTGCCATGGTGTAAGCAACAGAAATGAATGCAGTGGCCTATCCACTTTGAAATAGTCTGCTTTGAGATAGCCTTTCCTTGTGATCCTGCAGCATATGCCACTAATAATTGTTCTGTCTTTCTGAAAACTTTGGTTCTGTCCAAGTAGAATCTAAGCTGTCTGTGTACGTCCAAAGAATGCAGAATTTTCTCCTCCTTGTTCTGTGGATTTAGATAAAAAGTTGTCAGATGAATAGTTTGGTTAAGAGCCACACTGGACACCACCTTAGGCATAAATGTTGGGTTTGTACTCAGAGACCCAGTCTGGATAAAAAATGATAAAAGGTTCCACAGCCATGAGTGCCTGAAGCTCTGAAACTAGTCTTGCAGAAGTTATTGCTAGGAGCAGAGCTGTTTTCCAGGATAAAAACTTTATATCAGCAGTAGCAGCTGGCTCAAAAGGAGGCAGGGTGAGTTTTTCCAAGACATAGTTGAGGTCCCATGCAGGCATTGGTGATCTCCTTGGAGGCCTTAAATTTTTGGCTCCTCTGAGGTACTGTTTTAGTAAGGGATGAGAAAAGATTGGTGGCTCTGTATTGTAATGAGCCGAAATGGCAGAGGCATGAATTTTAATAGATGAAAAAGATAGACCTTTGTCCAGCATCTCAGTTAAGTATTGCAAAATCTGAGGAATATTTGGCACAGCTGTATCAGTTCCTTGTGCCTGGTTCCAAGCACAGAATCTCTTCCATTTTCCAGCATAAGATTTTCCTAGTACTAGGCCTTCTGGCCTCCAAAATGACATCCATCACAGCTTTACTGAGAGGTGTGTTTTATATGACTACATTATCTGCCATGCTGCCAAGTTTAAAGTCCTGAGTTGGCTGTGCAGGATCCGACTGTTTTGCTGAGACAGCAGATGAGGTATCTGAGGTAAGGTCCATGCTGGGCATTGCGACAAGCTCCTTAGTACTGGATACCAGTACTGGCAGACCCAGTCTGGGGCAATCAGTATCATCCTTGGCTTCTCCTGTCTGACCTTTAGAAGTACCTTAGGGAGGAGAGGCAAAGGGGTAAATGCATATACTGATAGTTTTTTTTCCAGCTGAAAGATAGGGCGTCCACTTTCCATGCTTGCCTGTGATAAATCCTTGTGCAGAATCTTTTTAGTTGGTAGTTGTGATGTCCGGGCATCCCCATTTCCTTGTTATCATGCTGAAGACTTGTGGATTTAGGTGCCACTCGTGGGGATCCATGAGGTTTCTGCTTAGTTTGTCTGCCAGAGTATTTTTCCTTCCTAGCAGGAATTGTCCCTGCAGATGTACTTGGTAAGTCAATGCTGTGTCCCACAAAGTCATGGCTAGTCTGCAAAGGGGGTAAAAATGTGTGCCCCCCTGCTTGTTTATGTACCACATGACCGTGGTGTTGTCTGTCTTTATCAGTAGTTGTCCTGGATGAAGTAGGTCCTTGAATGTTGTCAGGGCATTTTGAACTGCTAGCATCTCTTTTTGATTGATATGTAGATGCATTTGGTTTGGGGTCCATGTGCCCTGAATGCATCAATGTGGGCCCCCAGGCATAATCTGATGCATCTGTTGTTAGTGTTTGCCTGGCTGGGGGCAATGTGAATGACTGCCCCTTGTTTTGGTGACAAGCCTTTGCCCACCATCGAAACTCCTGTTGCAGGCAAGGAATGAGAGTAATCATAGTTTTTAGGCTGTGGCAATGTTGAGTCCAAACACTATTTAGGTACCATTGAAGTTTCCTCATATGCAGTCTTGCATATGGAATTAGTAGGATGCAGGATGCCATGAAGCCCAAAGCCTGCAGAATTTTTCTTGCAGATAACTGGGCCTTTGTTGCCAACATTTTGAAATAGGGAGTCAGTTGCCTTTGTTTGTCTGGCATGAGATAAGCCATCTGGGCAGTTGCATTTAAGCTTGCACCCAGGAATATTATCTCTCGAGAGAGTAGTTTTGATTTATTTTCGTTGACTGTGTACCCTAGGCATGTTAGAAGTCTTTTCACAAACGCCAGATGCTGTAGAAGAATGTCCTTGTTCTCTGCTTGAATTAAACAATCGTCCAAGTAAGGATATATATGTATTCCTCTCTGTCTGCAGAATGCAATTACTGGTGTCAGGCACTTTGTAAAGACCCTGTGCGCAGTAGATAAACCAAAGGGCAGTGCAGAGAATTGGTAATGCATTGAGCCAGCCTTGAATCTAAGGTATCTTCTGCATATTTGTCTGATTGGGACATGCAGATATGCCTCTTTTAGGTCTAAAGTCACCAGCCAAGCGTTCTTGCCCAGCATGGGCAGAAGCTGCTGCAAAGTCAACATCTTGAATTTTGGTATATCCAGGAATGTGTTCAAAATAGATGCATTGGCCTCCAGGCCTTGTCCTTTCTGGGTACTATGAACAGTTGAGTAAAATCCTTGTCCCTGCTCTTGCTCTGGTACTAGTTGAATGCCCCCCATGTCCATGAGGGATGAGACTCGTTTTTGTGCCTCTGTCCATTGATTTTTTTGGCAGATCTGGCCAGCCGTTTGCCTTTGGCAGGGTATGGAAATGGAACTTGTAGCCTTGTGACACGATATTTAAAACCCACTTGTCCTGGGTTATAATGTGCCAATTTTAAGAAAAAAAGTGCTAATTCTCCCCCTAAGGGTGCTGCCAGGAGATAAGTGCTTGGTGCAGGCAGGGGGAAGTCATTGGGACTGTTTCCTGAATGGTTGTGATGTGTCTTCTCCCACTTTGGAGGTAGAAGCTCCCCATTGTTTTGAGCGGAATGAACCTTGCACCTGGGATCTGCCGCTAGGGCGTCTGGTTCTGCCCCTTTGAGGTCTATCTGACACAGGAAAGGACCAGTTCTTTGTTGGTCAGAGTCTACTAAACCTAGGTGGCTGTACTTGTAAAAAATCTTTGACTGTTTGCATAGATTTAGCTTTGTCCTCCATTTTCTTTAACACCTCTTCTGCCTTAACATCAAACAAAGTATCATGCTGTAAAAGGTGCATCTAATAATTTAACTTTAACATGATCAGGCAGATTTTGTTCCTTTAACCAAGCATGCCTCCTAATAAAAGAACCTGTAACTGCGGCCCTGCAGGAGGCCTCTAAAGAATCAAAACCACATTGCAAAGTATGCTTTCCAACTTGTTCAGCTGCATGCAATAAATCCTGCATTTTCTTGTTTTCTGCACATTCAGAGTTTAACATCATTTTCTGTTTAAGCAATGCCATGACATGTTGCTGATATTTCAGCATATGAAATTGACAGTTTAAGGCCCTTATAGCCAAGGTAGCAGATGTGTAAACCTTTTTTCCCCATCTACCCAGGGCCCTATAATCTCTGTCAGAGGGGGTAGGGTTTTTTGCAGCGGAAGCCTTAACTCCTTTGGGACCCTGAGAAATAGTTTCTGTGTCTGCAGCAGGGTTTTTAAAAAGGAATTTATGAGTCAGGAACCCTGTAATATCTGTCTGGCTTAACAGGAGCTGGAGGTAAGGAGTCAGGTTTAAGACTAGACTCTGAAAACACATCATCTACAATATCTAACGCAGGTGGGATGGCTAGTGGCTCGTGTTGAGGTAGTAAAAGGAAATCCCTGAGCTTCTTAGATTCTGAAAAATCTTGGCTCTCCCAGTGGAAATGCTCCCTCATGGTATGTAAGGTCTCCCCAAAAGAATAGTCCTCAGGAGGAGAAGCTGAAGGTATAGATTCTTCAGCATCAGAATCCTCATGGGGGGGGGGGGATATTCCTGATCAGAAGAGGAATCAGAAGAAATGGAAACCTGATCTGAAGATTCATATAGTCAGTCTCTTGCCTAGGCCTCATCAGGAGGGGGATGGGAACCCCTTATTAAGGTAATCAAGTCTTCGGCCATTTTGAGCATCTGTTTTTTGGGCATAGAGGCCTGACTACGTGGCTCTTGAGTTTGTTTCTTTGCTTTGGAAGGTGCTTTAGTCTTTGCCTTTGAAGCTGAAGTCTGTTTGTTTAGGTCTGAATACACCCTCAGAAGCCGGTGCCTGCTCAGCAGCTCCGGACCCATCTGAAGGGATAATATCCGAGGCTCCAATACCTTGAGCTTCCAGCGGCATAGCTGACTCCACGTGGGAGTCAGTAGTGGCCTGTGACTCTAAAGTAGCGGGGGTCAGGGGCTGCGAATGCGTCACTGAGGACCGGCGAACCGGCGACTGGCTTAGGAGAAGCTTCGTCGATTTTGGGCCTCTGTTGTCTATCCTTTTCTTTGCGTTTTTTTGTGAACTCCGGTAGTCGGATGGCTGTCCGATGACATTTCTGGATAATTAAACTGGCGTCCAAAATAGTTTAAAGCAAAATCATACTGACGCTTAAATCTAGCACAAAACCGACAGCCAGAAACGTTGTGATCAGGGCCTAGGCAAGGAATACAGTAAGAATGAAAATCCTAGCTCAGACCGTAGGCATGGGACCAGGTTTGGCGAGGCCAGAATGGGGCTGTGAGGATAACTCTGCTCCCCAACCGACGAGCTTTCTGCAAGAATTTTGTCATCAACGGAAGAGGAGGAGAAGCATAAAGAAGACCAGATGGCCAAGCATGAACCAGAGCATCTCTGGGGACTTCCCCTGGTGGGGGAATTAAAGTGAAGAACTCGCTGCACTTTGTGATTGAAGGTGACATGAACAGATCGCAGCAAGGTTGACCCCATCTGAGGAAGATCTGTTCTGCTACTACTGGGTTCAGAGACCACTCACCACTCATAAGGTGAGAGGATAGTTCGACTCAACCTGTCTGCTAGAATGTTTGACCGACCCGGTATGTGCGTTGCTATGAGAAAAGCGGTTGGTGGATATCGCCCATTCCCACACTCATATGGCCTCTCAGCAAAGTGGGTAAGATCTGGTTCCCCCGTTTGTTGATGTACCAGACTACTGACACGTTGTCTGTTTGAATTGCAATAGTCCCTGCAGGAAGAAGGGAATGGAGAGCCTGCAACGCTAGAAGCACCGCCCTCATCTCCACGACACTGATATGCAAAGAGGTCTCTGTGTGAGTCCACGTGCCTTGGACAGATCTGCCCATGCAATGCCCCCCCCCCACCCGAGGAGAGATGCAGCCGTGGTCAATGTGACTTGGGGTGGGGACATGGAGAAGGGTTGCCCATCTCGGAGGTCCCTGGAATGGAGCCACCAAAGTAGAGATTGCCTGCAAACCCTGCTGAGGGGAATAGGTGTAGACAGAGGGTGACGTAGTATGGACCACTGGACCTGTAAAGTCCATTGAAGGATTCTCATCTTCAGACATGCGATAGGTGACAGATTGATGGCCACTGCCATGGACCCCAGGACTAATTCCGCTGGAGGGGCTGATGATTGTAGAAGAGCCAAAATGTGAAGTTTTAGATTGCGGAGTCTGACCACCGTCAGAAAGACTTTGGATTGTACAGTGTCTATCCTGGCCCCTATGAAATCTGAGATTCGAGTGGGCTGAAGGGAGGATTTCTTGTGGTTGATCGGGATCCCTAGATGGCTAGATGTAAGAAGTAGTCCCTGCCTGAACATAGTAGATGCTTAGTGGGGGCGGTTAGGAGCCAGTCGTCCAGGTAAGGAAAGACCTATTTTCCCTGAAGCCTCAGGTGGGCCCCTACAACTGCCATGACCTTGAACACCCTGGGGGCTGTGGTGAGACCGAAGGGTAGGACCCTGAACTGATAATGGCTGGCTCCCAGCCGAAAGTGGAGAAACCTCCTGGATTGCCTGTCCATTAGAATGTGGTAGTACGCATCCTTGATGTCCATCGAGCACATCCAGTCGTTCTCCTGTAAAAGTGGGAGAATGGATTGAATAGTGACCATCTGGAACTTTTCCTTGGTGAATGACAGGTTCAGTGTGGACAGGTCGAGAATCGGCTAAGTCCCCCGTCTTTTTTGGCACCAAAAAGAACCTGGAGTAAAAGCCTGATCCGGATTGCCCGAGGGGGACGTGCTGGATGGCTCTTTTTCATAGCAGCTCTCTTATTTCGAAGGCTGCTACCTCCCTCTGATTGGGTGGGACATTGGGGAGGCTCCCCGAGCGGGGAGGAAACATTAGGAATGGAATTGAAAAGCCTCTGGATATGAATCGGAGCACCCAGCGATCTGTAGTAATGGACTGCCAATGTGCTAGGTGCTCCAAGAAGCGCCCCCGACTGCCTCCAGAAAGGAGCAGTCGGGCAACCCCTCAGGGTTGCTGCGCGGGTCGATCGGAAAAGGGTCCCCTCGACCCGAAATTCTTCGGCCCCCCTCTGCCTCTGGGCCGGCATCCACCCTGTCCTCCTCTACCTCTGAATGACGAAGGATCTGGAGTGAAACGGGATTGTTGAGCTTTACCACATCTTCTTTTGTCCTCTTTGGATCCTGGAGAAGGACCCCTGAGGAGCCGAGAAGCAGATCCTGAAAGCAGACGTCTTCCCGTCTTTCTCACTCTGGAGAAGCGTATCATGGACGGTTTTGCCAAAAAGCGTAGAACCGTCAAAAGGGGCATTCGCAAAGGATGCCTTGAAGGGTTCAGCAAAGTCGCAGAGACAGAGCCAGGCCTGTCGACGTAAGACAACGCCTGTTCTGGCTCTAGCCGCTCCCTCCGTGGCATGGGAGAGAAGCCGCATAGATGTGTTAGTAATCGACTTAAGAGTGGCCATTTGAGCCGAGGTCAGTTTGTCCTCGGCCGACATGGACTCTGGGGGTGATCCAGCGTACTCTTTGATTGGGTCTCGCTGCAGCCGAATTACATGTGCCATATAGTTCAGTGACCTTAGAGAGAAGGTCGCTGAAGTGAACATCCGCTTTCTGAGGCGGTCCATCATCCGAGGCTCCTTGTCTGGATGATGTACCGAGGAACTCTCCTGTGCTAATTCCTTTTTAGTGGCAGCCGCCACCACCATGGCATCCACTGGGGCACCCTTGCTCCAAACTGTCCTGTCTGTGGGAGGGCTGAGGATGGGCCTCCGTCAAACGCCTCCAGAAACAGACTCATCCGAGGAAGGTTTTTGGACAGACCACCCCCTCTAATGCACATTTCCATAATGTCTCCAAAGGAGACATCTTCGGGGGGGTGACCTTGGGGATCCTTCCCCTAAGTCAGTGTCTTCTGTGAGGGACTTGGGTGAGTCCAAGTGCCTCCTCTTGCACTTTCGTTTGTGAGGGACCTCCTCGCGGGGGCTGTCCAAAGAGGGCTCACCAACAATGTCCTGTTCCTCTAAAGTAACCATCTGGAAACATAGGCGCAGGCTGTCTCTGGGGCCGGATGATGGAAGAAAGGCCCGTCTGAGAGGGAATGTCCGGTGGATACATAGCAAGAGCCTGGGGCCTCGAATCCCTTGAAAGGACCCTCTCCACGACGTCGAATGCCGAGGGTGAACTGCTCTCCCTAGGAACCGAAAGCAGTCCCCTCGGATCTGGCATGCGGATCGGAGCCGGAGATGACTTGATCGGATCTGAAAGAGTAGTGCGCTCCGACCTCAACGGAGCCGAAGGCCCACTGACCCCTCCGGATCAGACGCTCAACTCACGGCCCAGAGAGCTCGGATCCGAAAATGAATCAGACAGACTCGAGAGTACAGTCAGTGCTGAAGTAAGAAACACTGCCAGCGCCACCCCAGCTCCGAAGCTAGTTGGCTCTGACTGCTCTGATCCCAGATAGCGGGTCGGAGAAGGTGCAATGGGGGCAAAAAAGGGGGTCGAGCTCCCCCCCGGCAAGAGCACTCCCATCTGCAGCTGGGCCTGAAGAAATCGATGCATCATCCGGTCCATGTCTGCGTCGGATAGACTCCTGGTTGACCTGGATGGGGCCGCCAAGGCTGCCTAGACGACCTTGAAGGTGACCGGGTCTCCTCCGGCTCCGGGGAGAAATGTGGAGAATGAAGCCGGGAGGGAGAAGACCCAGAGACCTTAAGGGGAGAGGCAAGCTGCTTAGATGGCGGGGCCAATGGAGCTAACTCGGACAGCCTCTTGTGGCTACGGTGCCTATCTTTCTCCCGCTCCTTGAACTTCCTTTCTGCCATCCCTTTCCTCCTAGACCAAAGAGGAAGGTTGAGTCCCGGCCAGGGGATCGGAGGTGGTAGGTGGAGCAGCCACAGCTGGCGCCACAGAGGAGGAGGAAGACGAAGTGGAATCAGGGGGCAAAAGGCCCGCAAGGATTAGCTTCGTCCTCTTATCCCTCAAAGCCCTGGGGTTGAAGGCTGCACAAATAGTGCAGCCCGAAGAAAGGTGGTCAACACCCAGGCAAATAATGCATGTGTGGCCATCCGCTGGGGACAGCTTATGGCCACACTTGGAGCATTTAGAAAACACAGCTTTTGGGCCTTCAAACATTTTTATAGAAAAGGAAAAGTACAGGCCCACATGCACACGCCTTCACACACAGACAGGGGGGAGGGGAATTAACTTTAACTAAACTAAGAAGCTTTAAACTACCCAAAAATATTGAGAGAGAAGGGAACCACACACAAAGTTTTAGAAATTTTTTGACATAAAAAGTGTAAAAAAGCTTTAAACTCAACACCCACGCTAGGAGCTTGTTCTAAGATGCTGCGGCAAATGAGATCTGTGGGTTAGAGGGAGGTGGCAGGGCATTATGGGTAGGGAGAGGAGCTTGGATCTTTGGCTAGGAAAGCTGCCGAATCGGATCAGATACCCACAAGTTGCTGATCAAATGAAGTTAACTACTTCAGATCAGCTGTTTAATCACTTCCATGGTATTACCATTTTGCTTTCATTTCTTGAAAAACTACTACTCTACCATCTCCTTCTTGCTTTCTACTCCTCTCTCCCACCCCACCTCTTATTAATTCTGCTCACAAATGTAAAATTGTAGTTTGATATTTAAGCCTCACTGTTTATGCCAAATTGTCCTATATTGCTATTATGCAAGAAATATAGCTTACTGATTACAGATTTATCTAGTATTGTTGCCTAAGTCCATGTTGTAACAAAGCTTTACATTTCCCTCTCTTGTATAAAACCACTTATTTTGTTACTAGGACTTTTCTCCCTTGGCCTGCACTGGTCAAAAAATAAATCAACCAATAAAACCTTTTGCAAAATGGAGGGGGAGATAAAGAGCAAGCAACTCACTGCCAAGTATGGGCTCTACAATGGACCTAGAGTTTGAATTCAACTTCCAAGGAGTGCAGTCTCAGCTTAAAAAAAAACTGCCTCACGATTCTAACAAATTGTCATAACTTGAACCATAAGTGTTATCAGAAATTTGTAAAATATTCCACACTAAGTCATCTTTAGAGTGGTTGCAGCTATTTGATTCTAGGCCTTAAACTGGATTTTATAATCCACAATAAAAGTAAATATGCCAGCATTTTTTAATACAGCTTTGAGCATTCATATGAGGCCAAGCAATTCTTTCACTTGATGGATAAAATTAGAGAAATATGAGAATTATTACAATACAAATAAACAGGATACAAATTAGTCAAAATCCCTTTAGCAGTACTAGGCAGAGGTTTAATGGCAATGCACATGGGTCTCTCATGAAAGTTTTAACTCACTACATCCAAGTGACATCTCCAGGACATCTGCAGTTAACTCCTACTAACGTCTCTATGTGTCAAACACTGCTTGCTCATATTTGCGACAATGATTCCAAAAAGTACAGTTTTGTACCTACCATAAATGTAGATGTCCGAACTGGATAGCATCTGCAGTCATAACAACTGGGTTGTCCTGTCGTCAGGCAGCCCTTCAGTCGGCCGGATTCCAAAGTCCGGGTCCGGCTTCGGCTGATGTCGCACTCCACCCGACGTCATCTCTGTTGGTCTTCGGGTATAAAAGCATCAGCCGACGCCATTTTCCTCAGTGTTTCTTGCCCCAGATGCCAGAAGCCCTCTTGCAGGCTAAAATTTGGATAGATGCCAATGTTTCCAAATAGATAGAGGTAAACACAACAATAAGCATGTATGTACATATATACAAACAAATACACCATAAAGACTCCCCAACAGCTAGCTATTAGGAGGGTAAACACCCTAGGAGTACCACAGAGGGAAGGAGGGAGGGTAATCCTGACTGCAGATGCTATCCAGTTCGGACATCTACATTTATGGTAGGTACAAAACTGTACTATGTCCTTCATGGATGCATCTGCAGTCATAACAACTGGGTAGAATACCATAGCCAACTAGGGGAGGAGGATAGAAGTAGATTATGGTGTGTTTAGGATCCCTTGCAGTACAGCAGTGGCAAACCCTGCTCGGGATCTGGAATATAGAGGCAAATTATAATGCTTGGCAAATGTATGCACGGAGGTCCAAGTAGCCGCCTCAATAATGTCTTTGGTTGCCACTCCTCGTAAGAAGGCTGTGGTAGTGGCTGTTGCCCTTGTAGAATGAGGTGTTATGTTCTGTGGAATTGGTTTTCCATGGAAGGAGTAACAGAATCGTATGCAATTTCCTATCCATTTGGAGATTGTCTGTTTGAAATAGCTTTTCCTTCCCTTCCTGTTGCATAGGCTACAAAAGTTGGTCAGTCTTTCTGCTATTTTTGTTCTGTCCAAGTAGTAGCGTAGCTGTCTATGTACATCCAAGGTATGCAGTATTCTTTCCCTCTGTTTTGTGGGTTGGGAAAGAAGGTAGGTAGGTGGATTGCCTGGTTTAAAGACACTCTGGATACCACCTTGGGCATAAATGTAGGATTAGTCCTCATGGACACTCTATCTTGGTGGAAGATTAGGAAGGGTTGCACTGCCATTAAGGCCTGTAGTTCTGAAACCCTCCTTGCTGAAGTAATTGCCAGTAGGAAAGCAGTTTTCCATGACAGGTGTTGTAGGTCTGCTGTTGCTGCTGGTTCAAAGGGCGATAGTGTCAATTTTTCTAGCACAAAGTTTAAATCCCAAGCTGGTAATGGTGGTTTCCTTGGAGGTTTTACATTCTTGATTCCTCTGAGGAACTGCCTGAGCAAAGGGTGTGACAAAACAGGTGGATCAAAGCTGTATTCTGCTGAAATAGCTGATGCATGTATCTTGATGGAGGAGTAGGACAGGCCTGAATGAAGAAGTTCGGCCAGATACTCCAGAATGTTAGGCATATCAATGTTTGACACATCTTTTCCTCTTTCCGTACTCCAAATGACAAACCTTTTCCATTTTCCAGCATAGTTCCTTCTTGTGGAAGGTCTGCGTGCTTCCAGAATAATGTCTTTTACTCTTTGGGAAAGTTCTGGATTAGCTGCTGCTATGTGATGTTCCATGCAGTCAGTTGCAACGTTTTTAGGTTTGGATGTATGATGCTGTAGTTGTTCTGAGTTAACATCAAAGGCATCAGGGGTATTGGCCACATATTGTTCCGAGACATGCTCCTCAGTAGTGGGTACCAGTGTTGTCTTGGCCAGTTTGGAGCTATCAGAATTATTCTTGGACGTTCTTCCTTGATTTTCAGTAGTACCTTGTGTATCAAAGGAAGAGGTGGGAATGCATATGCTGTTAGGCCTTTCCAGTTGAAGGAGAGCGAATCCACTTTCCATGCTAGTGGGTGGAATGTCCTTGTGCAGAATTTTTTGAGCTGGTGATTGAGAGGTGATGCGAATAGGTCTATCTGTGGCATTCCCCATTTCTTTGAGATGGTCTTGAAGATGTCCGGGTGCAGCTTCCATTCGTGGGCATCCGAAGTGGTTCTGCTTAATATGTCTGCTAGAGTATTGTCTTTGCCCGGTACAAATAGTGCCTGTAACTGGATGTTGTAGCTGAGTGCCAGGGTCGACAGCTCCAAGGTCATTCTGCATAGGGGTATGAATGAGTGCCTCCCTGTTTGTTGATGTACCACATGACTGTGGTGTTGTCTGTCCTTATCATCAACTGGCCCTCTGAGAAATGGTTTGAACTTTTGGATTGCCAGTTTTACTGCCAGCATTTCTTTTAGGTTGATGTGCAGGTGAAGTTGATCCTGTGTTCACAATCCTTGCACGCATTTGTCCAGCATGTGGGCCCCCCATCCTAGGTCTGAAGTGTCTGTTGTGATGGTCTGGCTTGCTTGACATCTGCGAAAGGGTAGGCCTGGGTTTGACTGGCATGCCTGAGCCCACCATAGGAACTCCTGTTTTAAGCATGGAATTAGTGGGATTTCTGTTTCTAGACTGTGTCTGTGTTGGGACCATAAATTCTTTAGGTACCACTGTAGTTTTCTCATATGTAGTCTGGCAAATGGAACCAAGATTATGCATGATGCCATGAAGCCCAAGGCCTGCAGTACTTTTCTTGCTGTTAACTTGTTCAGTTTTGTTAGTGCCAAGAAGTAAAGAGGAAGTTCTTTTTGTTTTTCTGTAGTCAGGAATGCCATTTGTTTTACTGTGTCCAATTCCGCACCCAAGAATGTCCTTGTTTGGGATGGTATCAGCCTTGACTTTTGTAAATTGACTGTGTATCCCAGTGCTTGTAGCAAGTAAATGACCCTTAGTAAATCTGTTGTCAGCTTGCTTTTGTTGTCCCCTTGTAGCAGGCAGTCGTCCAGGTATGGGTAAATTTGAATTCCCTGTAGTCTGCAATGGGCGATTACTGATGCCAGGCATTTTGTGAATACTCTGGGCGCAGTAGATAAGCCAAAGGGCAATGCTGAGAATTGATAGTGCTCTGATCCTGCAAGAAATCTGAGGTATCTTCTGCAGATTGGTCATATGGGGACGTGCAGGTATGCCTCCTTGAGATCTAGAGTTACCAGCCAAGACTCCTTGCCCAGCATGGGAAGAAGTTGCTGTAGGGTCAGCATTTTGAATTTTGGGACAATGATGTATGTATTTAAGGTGGACAGGTCGAGAATTGGTCTCCAACTTTTTTCCTTTCTTGGAACTAGGAATAGTCTGGAATAGAACCCCTTTCCTTGCTCTGCTGTTGGCACTCTTTCCACAGCTCTCATGTTTGCTAACTCCATTATCTGGCGTAGAGCCTCTGTTTTTTGATTTGGAGGTAGATTTGGCATTCCACTTTTGACTGGTAAAGTGTGGAAGTGAAACCGGTAACCTTGATCTATGGTTTGTAAAATCCACTTGTCTTTTGTTATGTAGTGCCAGTTCTTTGAAAATAAGGTTAACTTTCCGCCTAGAGGAGCTGCTATTTGTTCCCTGGTAGGCGGATTTAGGGTTAAGTCACTGTGGTTGTGCTGATGAAGTGGCAGTGGCTGTGTCTGTACCTCTGTTGTTACCTTGCCACTGTCGTCCTCTGTAGGCACCTCCTCTGGATTGGTTTCTGCCTCTGGAACGTCTATTTCTGCCCCTTTGAAATTTTGTGGAGTCAGGAAAGGACCAATTTTTGGCAGGCCAGTTCCTGCTAAACCTTGGGGGTTGAACCTGCAAGAAATCTTTAACAGTTTGAACAGATTTTGCCTTTTCTTCCATTTTCTTCATAACCTGCTGGGCAGGTGTACCAAACAAACTTGTCTTGTCCATAGGAGCATCTAGCAGCTTAGCTTTAACATGATCCGGTAAAGCTTGTTCCTTTAGCCATGCATGCCTTCTTATCACTGTGCCTGTCATGGCTGATCTAAATGAAGCCTCCAGTGCATCATAGCCACATTTTAAGGAATGGTTGCTAACCTGTTGTATGTTATTTACCATCTCTAATACATATTTCTTATCAAGAGATTCATCAGTGGTTAGTTTTTTAGTTAACTGATCAAGCATAAACTCTTGGTATTGTATCATGTGAAACTGACAGTTTAAAGCTCTAGCTGAAGTGTAGACCTTTTTACCCCATCTGTCTAAAGACCTTGCTTCCCTTTCAGAAGGAGTAGGGTTTTTAGCTATGGTCGCGGCTACTGCCTCGGGACCCCGGGATATAGTTTCTGGGTCTGCAAGTGGGGCCTTGTAAAGGTGGTGATGAGTATCTGGCACCCTGTAAAATCTGTCTGGTTTGGCAGGGGCTGGGGGTAAAGAATCTGGAGCGGAGCAAACATCATTGAAAGCATCATCCACCACAGAGAGAACAGGAGGAATAGCTAAGGGCCTGTGCTGTGGGAGGTGCAGAAAGGTCCTAAGTCTTTTTCTGGAGTCTGAAAAATCCTGTTGCTGCCATTGGAACTGTTCTCGCATGGCATGCAGGGTTTCCCCAAAGGAGAATTCTTCTGGTGGGGAAGCAGCTGGAATGGATTCTTCAGCATCAGAATCTTCAAAATTGGAGAAGGGAGCCTCTGGCTGGTCAGTTATGTCTGATTCATCAGCAGAATCATCAGAGGACACTGGCTCAGGGGGCTCTGCCCTAGGTCTCTTCTCTGGGGGCTGAGAGGCCCTGTCTGGGTGAGATTGAGATCCTCTAATTAAAGAAATTAAATCTTCTGCCAAAGTAAGCATTTGAGAACTAGAAGAGGGCCTGGATGTGGGGGGTTTAACAGGCACTGTCTTAGTAGTCTTGGCTGCTTTAGCCCTGGCGAAGGTCTTAATGGACATGGCTGCTGGAGGCCTAGCAGCACCACGTGCTGGGGTAGAGACATCCAAGGGGATGGTGTCTGATAAGTCAACCACCGTAGTGGGTAAAATTTCTGAGGTCGATTCAAGAGTTGTAGCAGGGGCCTCAGTTGTAGGAATAGGTTCAGCTGTACTTAGATCAGTTTTCTCGGTTTCGGCCGAAACCGAGACACTCGCGGTTTGCTTAACCATGGTTTCGGCCGAAACCGCGGACCGCGAGTGTCAGTCTTTATCTTTGCGTTTTTTGGTAGATTGGGTAGTCGGAGGATCCGACGGCATAATGTACGCAAAATCAGAACCGAAAAACTGTTCTGCAAACTCCGACCGACGCCTGAGCGTTCGTCGGTTGAAAGAAGCACAGGCCGAACAGGCTGCTACGTCGTGGGCTGGGCCTAAACAAGGCAGACAGTAAGAGTGGAAATCTTTATGAGGTATTTGTTTCCCACAGGTTAAACAATTGTTAACTTTTTCTGACATCGGCTGAGGCAAGAAAGAGTCCCCAACGGGGTACTTAGCTTTAGAAGTCTTCGAAGTAGTATTCGGTACAAGTAATCTCTGGATCTGACCGACCGGCACTTGCGAACAGCTTCTGCTTCGGGCGCCACGCGGCAAGAAAGACTGAGGAAAATGGCGTCGGCTGATGCTTTTATACCCGAAGACCAACAGAGATGACGTCGGGTGGAGTGCGACATCAGCCGAAGCCGGACCCGGACTTTGGAATCCGGCCGACTGAAGGGCTGCCTGACGACAGGACAACCCAGTTGTTATGACTGCAGATGCATCCATGAAGGACATCCATGCAATGTACAAGGTTTCAAAAAAATGTTATCTTAAAGCATACAACAGCAATCTCAACTGCAATAATATTTTACCTCTATCTAGTTCAAGTAAATAGATATGAACTGTTTTTAAGATTTATATTTTCACATTTTTCTAAACATCTCAACAACCAAGTAACACAGCCAGAACTCCGCCTCCTACGACAGCTCTCAGCTAGATGAATAAAATGCTGCTGATAGTGTATGTGTAACTTCAGTGGTTGCTGATACATTGTAAGTTGTTTACAAACTAATACAAATGTAATGTTTACTGTGACCTACAGAATTCAGTTTAAGACCTTTAAACTAAAGAATACTACCAATACAAAAATAGTTGAAGAGTTTGTCATTTACACTTCTTTCATAATCCTTATGGTTCCAGACATATGAACATTTGTTTGAATTGTGGACATAATCGGATTCTGTGAAAAGGCTTAGGCTCCGCACACTGGAAGTTGCAGTGCAGACTTCCTGCATTCCATTGGCGTGCAGGAGTTCAAATGAAATCTTTTAATACACTGCATGCCAACATGGCTTGGGAATTAACATAAATATGAGGTGTTGGGAGAATGCCACTGTAGAAACACCAGCAGGAATCACTAGGCTGTGATGAGTTAAGGAATTACATCTTGATATCCTATGGCAGTAGCAGGATCCTCAGCATTATAGCGCATTTACTGGCAAGCCTGCCCAAAAGCCCATACAAGTCTACTTCCCTTTCAGTTCTCCCTCATCAGGGAAGCTCCTTTATTTGCAGGAAGACTGACTATGGTACACAGACATATCGGTCTGAATTTAGAGCCCTGAAGGTCAGGTTTAAGAAAGTGCAGGCCTTCTACCTAAAGTGTCTCAAAGACTCACTGATCCAGGTCCTTGAGGAATGGTGTTTTACAAAGGACCTACCTTTGACTCTGGCAGAATACATACACAATACAGCAGGACTTATCACACATTTCGCACAAGCACTTAACTCATTACATCTGAGTGACACCTCTGGGCGCATCTACAGTTAACTCCTACTGACACCTCTAGGCGTCAAATATTGCTTGTTCATATTTGCATTAATAATTCCAAAACCATGTTATGTGCAAGGTTTTACAATATTTAATCTTAAAGCTTACAGAATAACAAACTGTACTAATATTTGACCTCTGTCTAGTCCAGGTAAATAGATATTAACTATTTTTGATATTAATTTAAATAGATATAATTTTCACATTTTTTCTCAATAGTTCAGCAGTCGCATGACACAGACAGAACTCCTTAGCCTCATACAAAAGCTCTCCACTATACGAATAAAATGCTGACAGTATGTGTGCAACTTGAGTGGTTGCTGAGATATTGTAAGTTGTTTACAAAATATTACAAAAATAATAGTTACTGCGTTTACTGCAACTTATAACATTTGGTTTAAGACCTAGAACCTACAGAATACCACCACTATAAAAATAATTTGTGCTGAACAGTTTGCCGTTTTTATTTCATAATCCTTATGGTTCCAGAGATACGAACATCTGTTTGAAATGTGAGGACTTAATTTGATTTTGTCAAAAGGCTTAGGCTCCACCCATTGGAAGTTAAGTGCAAACTTCCTGAGCTCCATCAGAGTGAATGAGTTAAAGAAACTATAAAAATGACTGGTTTCCTAGTGGTCTGGTATTGGGAGTTTGGATTCAGGGATGCATCCACAAATGTCTCAGAAACCATATACTGCAGTGATTTAGGGCCATCAGGCTTCAAGGATCAATAAAGCCTTTCTTGGGTCAGTTATCAGAAGATTCCCATTTTAGGGGGGGGGGTCACACAAACATGCAAACTTGACATTTACTCAGCTCGGGTAAAGATGACCAATAGTTTTGGAGCTTGGAAAGTGCACTGAAGCTTTGGAAACTGGCAGTTATATCACGTACAAGATATAATCCCAGATAGCTTAAGCTACTGCAGCAAAGACTGATTATAAACATCTGAAGATAGCACTGTCTGGTCCTCTTTAAATCAACATACCCATGGGAGAAGAGTTCTGCCCAACAGGGAGCTAGAGATGGAGGTCAAACTTTGCCAAATATGTTTACTGCCACAACTGACCTGTATGAATAATATTAACAGTATTTTACTACAAATACCACTTTTGAAAGGGTCCCCCTTAAGCTTAGACTCAAAGTTTAAGAACCAGCCTCATTATGTAAAACAATACTGGGGAAATGGGTGAAAAAGCTCAGGGCTCTAATCCACATGAGCACAGCATACACCTGCCCAAAGCCCCTAATAGTCTATTTCAAGAGCTATACTGGACTGAGGTGGCACTGCAAACACGTCATCACTTTAAGGCTTAATATGCTGCTCTGCCCACTCAGGTGGACATAAGACATTTATAAACAGCACCCACCCTTCTTGGTGACCAAACACGTAAAACAAGAGAAAATTGAAGCTGCATAACAGCATCACAGAACCTAGAACAGGGAGGCAATAAAGTACAATTGTAGCAGTGTGGACACCGCTACAGTCATATCATGATCACTGCTGTAGGTAAGTGTCTAAAATCCAGACTGACTTTCAGAGCAAAGATCCATGCCCATATCCGAGGTTGTCGCCTTACTCGCACATTTTCATACCTGTTATATAGGTGACATCCACCAAATGTCACATTTGGCTCCTCAGATGAACTTTCATGCAATGCCTAAACAATCTGCTAGCACTGAGACACTTCACAGTAGACTTGCCCATGACATGGAGCCCTCATGAAAGTCTGAACAGAAAGAACTAGGACAAGGAGAAAAAGGCTATAGAAATGGGGAAGCAGAGTGCGTACCAAATGTCACTTAAGTGTTCCAAGTAGCCCACTGTTACTTAAGTGTTCCAAGAAGGGAAATACACACAGGAAATTAGGACTACAACAGTGATCACTTGAAATATCCACTATGTTAACTCATTGCTTTTACAAGGGTATACTCACCAGGAAAGAGTTCATATGTATTCTGCAAGAGAATGTTCCCTTTACAGGAAACTTTCACGCACTTCTAAAATGAGTTTACAAGAGTGTTCAAAATCAGCGTTGTAGTACAGACACACACCTAAAACTAAGAAAGGCAGCATCTGCAAGCAAACATGATTTGCCAAGTATCACTGTGTAATGGTAACATGGTAGAACAGCAATGGAGTTGAGTATTTGCAAAACATTACAACTACACAATGTTTTGTTCACATTAGTAGTGCAACTGGGTGATATTGTCACATTGGGAGTGGTGTTTGCAAGTAGTAGGCATTCGAGGAAAAAAAAAAAACAGGCAATCAAATTCTGAGATCTAAATGCTAAGCACTTATAACTTTGCATTTTCTTGACCATTAAATTGAACAAGTGCCATCTTATATTAAACAGTAAGGCACAAAATGTCACCAATGATACTTGCCATCTAACATGCATACATCTGAAGATATGAAATACACTAAAAATACGATATGTATTATTTTCATAGATTTTTAGGACATCAAAACCAACAGTACGTCTTCCCTTGTCATACTTTACTGGAAAGCTGTTGGACAAGTGAGAAATTCCCCTACTATAAACTTAAAATATAACCCTTTGGTAAACCATAACAATTATCTGCAAAACACTTTTTTTCATGGTATCCTAAGTAAATACTACGGTAAAATGCCCTTGTGGGCCATTTTAAGCCTAACCAGGTTCCCTTTCAGAGATGAATCAAACCATGTAACTTGTGCTGTTAGGTAAACACCTTAACCATTACGCCAACCCCCAACCTGGCTCTCAAAAATCATTTCCAAAACAAACTCATACTTGGTGTCCCAAGTATCAACTGGATAAACTCATAGCATGCTGTGACACTGCTAGCCCAGCCATCTGGAATTTTGTAAATAATGTCATTTGTGAATATTAATATGATTCATATGCTTGTCTAACAAATATAAGAACTATATGTTATGTGTATATTAAGCTACTGCTGCAAACATTTAAGGCCCCTGGTTTATGGCCCTACGTGTGGCGTCCCACACACACTGCAACAGCCAAGCTGAAACTTTTGTATAGGAGCCAACGTTTAAACCCAAGAGACGAAGAAATTGTCTTGCCGTGCTTTTTGGGATAGTAGAGCTTCCGGGAAGTGGAAGTCAAAGAAAGAACCTTGTCCTGTGGTAGAAAGGCCTTCATTGGGTCCGTTTTAATTCTGCAGACTAGGAAAATGTTGTCCTGGCTTGGGATCAGAGACGATTTGGGGAGATTGATGGTGAATCCTAGGTTCTGCAGAAGGGACATGGTGAAATGTAGATGCTTCAAGAGAGCATCCCTGGACTCTGCCTTATCAGGATGTCATCCAGATAAGGGTAAATATGTATACCCTGAGTTTTGCAGAAGACACTAGCTGAAGCCAGGCACTGTGTAAAGACTCGGGAGAGGGGGGGGGGATGAATAAACCAAAGGGCAAGGCAGTACATTAGAAATTAGAGGCAGGTCTGGAGAAATGCAGGAACGGTCTGTGGGAATTCCTGACTGGTATGTGCAGGTATGCCTCCTTTAGGTCCAGGGTGGCCATGAGGGCATTGGCTGGAATGAGGGGCAGCAGAGTGGGAAGAGAGAGCATTTTAAAATATGGAGGTTTAGGAAGGACAGGTCTAAGATGGGTCTCCAGGGGCAGTCTTTTTTGGGGACCAAGAGGAGGCAGGAGTAAAACCCCTTCCCTTCCTGTCCTGGAGGGACAGGTTCTATGGTGCCTAGTTTTAAAAAGTCTGCAAGAACTTGTGGCATGAGATGGGCCTGGCTTTTGAGGATAAGAGGAATGCCTCTTCTGGGTGGCTTCTCTTTCCAGAATAGGAAGTACCCTTTTTGAATAATGCTCAAGACCCACTGGTCTGAAGTGACAGATTGAGAAAGGCGGGCTGAGAGGGGAAGGTGGGCAAGGCAGTTGCACATTACTGGGACCTCCTCTGCTCTGAAAGGGCTGTCTGGGTTGATGAGGTGGAACAGAGGATCTGGAGTTGGCAGGTCTTCTAGCCCCTCTCCTGGACCTGGAAGAGGAGGGCTGAGGAATAAGTCTCACAAAGGTGGCCTTAGCAGGGTAGTTTCTATAATACTTGGGGATGGGTGACACCAGCAGGTGCTTGATGTCCTGGAGTTCTTTGCTTTTTTCTTGTATATTTTTAAAAAGGTCAGCAGATTGTTTGCCGACAAGCACATTGTGGTCCAGAGTGGTGTCCAAGATCTTAGACTTGAAATCCTCAGGGAGGTTCTGGAGTCTTAGCCACGAATAGCTCCTGAGGGCTGAAGCAGGTGCTGCAGACCTGACGGATGCTTCTGCAGCATAATAGCTGCATCTGATGGAATGCCTGGCTACCTGCTGTGCCAAGGAAAGTTTGGCTGAGATGTCAGTCTTGATGGGGCTGTCAGGCAAGGATGGCAGCATAGAGGAGGCTTGAGAGACCAAGTCTAATGCATACTTGGTCATGTGGGTCTGATAATTTATGGCTCTGAAAGCCAAAGTTGAAGTGTATACCTTCTTCCCCATCCTATCCAAGTACTTGAAGTCTCTGTCACTGGGCAGTAGGGAGGCAGAAGGCAGCAGTCTAGATTGCTTAACTGCAGTGGTGGCAATAACAGCTGGGTCCGCCAAGGGTGGTTTGACCAGGAATTTGTGTCCTCTGGTACTTTGTAGAAGCGGTCAGGATGTTTAGGGGCCAAAGGCTGGGAGTCAGGGGCTTTGGAAGCAGCGTTGAAGGCATCCAAGGAAGCAGGCAGAACTGGAGGAACTGCTGAAGGGGAGGGGAAGTCCCCTTACAGCAGCTCAAAGTACCTTTTTGAGTGTCTGTCATTTGGGATGTATCCCATTTAAAGCAATCCATCTTGGTGATGGTCTCACCAAAAGTAATGTCCTCAGGGGGAGAATCCCCTTCCACAGATTCATCAGGATCAGGGGGGGGCAATCTGGGAAGCATAAGAAATGGACTCTTCTGAGGATGAGAAGAAGAATCATAGTTCTCCTTCGACTTGAGGGGTCATGGATGCGAGGGAAGAAGCAGAGGCAGGCCTAGGGCTCAGAAGAGGCAGGGTGGAGGTGGCTGAGGCTGAAGGCGATAAAGGCCTGCATGAGAGAAGAGGTGAAGGCCTGCCAATCCGTGTGACTTCTGACAAGGTGGAGTTATACGAAGTCTGGATCTCTGCAGGAGGAACCACCGAAACTGGTTCTCCCGCTACATCAAGGGTTGTTGATATCTGGATAAGCTCTGCGGATGTGCCGGTCTTCGGCTGCGAAACTACTTCCACAAGGAACATTGCTGCAGTCAACGTATTCTCAGAGCGAGCCTCAGCCCCTAGACTGGCAAATGGCAGTGCGTCGGGAAGCGGAGCAGCAGGCGAAGGCCTAGGACCCTTGGCCTTCTTGCACGAGGGTTCAGGTGCGGCCTCCAATGTAAGGTCCATCCTAAGGGCTAACCGCTTAAGGGACTGGTTCTCCAGGTAGAAGTATAACGCAGCTAAATGGATGCACAAGCTCTTAGACACAAACGATTGACAAATAACGCAGAAGTGATTTTGAAGTGGACATTAAAGTGTTTTACGATTGGGTTAGCTCTCAAGTATCAGTTCAATAGCAGACAATGTCTAGAGCTAGAAGTTTTTGTATTGTCTTGAAACAGAATTACTAGGTTGCAAATGTAAAAACGTTTTATTATTTTACGACTTCCATGTTCTGCAAACTTCTAAGAGATATGTACTTCTCACAGAGAAATGTTAAAATTCTGTTAATATCTGTTCAGCCTGGGAACTGATGTCAGGTAATGTTAATTTAAGAACTCTGAGAGACTGAGCATTTTTATCTAGTCTTGCGCCTAGAAACATCCCACACAGCACTTCTGCCTGTGCGTTGTCTCCAAGACTTGGGGCACAGTACTTCTTGGATATAGATAGAATATAGCAAAGATTAGTTTAGATGTTTTCTGTATTTGAGATTTTCCGGCAAAGTAGTTTTAAAATATTTCCTGTGATTCTGTAAAGTAACTGTGTCATTTGAGTATTGTCTTGTTCTTTTATTATCAAAATACATTTAAACCTATCTTTGTGGCTGATATTTGAGAGACACATTTAAGCTCTTAGTGTACTTGCATTTGTATTTGGTGACACTGTACAGGCCACTCCAATAGCCTTGTTTGGTTGGACCATCATATGGATTATTAGTAACAATACACAGTAGGATCAGACACCCTTTGTAAGGCCTTATAGTAGCTGATAAGGGTGGCTGGTGGCAGCTGGTACTACCTTATAGTCTGGGCAGAAAAGCACATGGCTAGTAAACATGTGCCAGCCTTTCTCAGGTGTGTGCATGAGACTGTATATCAATCAAATCTGTGTGTGTGTGTGTGTGTGTGTGTGTGTGTGTGTGTGTCAGCTACTTGGCCAGGGACATGAAGCACTAGTTGGACTGAAAGGGCGTTGCTTAGCTTGACTACTTGGCTGAGATCTTAACCCTGCAGCTGTGCCAGTGGGGAGTCTTATTGGGGGATCTGGAGAAAGAGAGAGAAACCAGCCCCAGACTAACTGTGATCTCAGTGTGCTCTTAAGGAAAATTGTACTTTACTGTGTGTATACTTGTCATCCTTCCATTGTGCACATCCCTCACTGTTGCCAGTGGTGAGGATCAAGGCTCCTTGATTACTGGGCCAGGGCAGGAGTACTGCACATCTCCAAGTTCACCCGCAGGAAAAAAAAAAAAAGAAGAAAGAAGAAGAGAGATGCAGCAAAACAACAGTAAAAGACCAACAAAATATTCCAATCCTACTATTATACCTATCAGGTCTAGTCAAAACTTTGCTTTGTAAAATAAGCCACAAAACACAACCCAAAAAGCTTCTAGGCATCCATTAGCAAACTCCTAAAACCAGGAAAATCTTCCCAATAAGATAACCAAATACACAGTGTGTCACAAAAGTAGCAGCAACCTTTAAAATTCTCAATAACGGACTTCTACATTTACAAAACACCACTACCAAACTGCTCACCTAAACTTAACTATCCCACCTTCACCTTTGAACCAGTACCTCCAAACAAAACAAAACTGTTGCAGAGGCCAAAGACTACACTCATGGCAAACAATACATCTGCAGAATACACCAAGTTATTAGCACAAGCACTAGCCCATCCAATTTCCACACTTACTAAGAGATCCCTCCAGGAACATTATGGCCACAAAACAAAGACATATGTGAAGAAAATTCAACTGAATAAAAGTAATTACAGCCCTACAGCTAGTCACCCTACACTATCAAAAAAGCTACGCCCACTCTCAACTAGAATGCCTCCTTAAACAGCCAAGTGGCCCTATGCATCACAAATTCCAACCAAACAATAACAAATGCTTTACCTCTCCTTTCTTAACACTATTAAAGCGTATTGTGACAATTGTCAGCTACTCCCACCAACCTTCTAGGACCTATCCAAAGCATAGGGCAGTCTTCCACCCACTACTGCTCCAAACTACCTGTACCTGTCGGAGACCATTCTGTAGTTCAAAAGCTACTTTTCATCCAGTAAGCCTATACATTCCTCAGAAATCTGCACTTGGACCTCTATTCAATATTTTTATTAAGTCATACATTGTTCTAGTACCCTCTACTATTGCACAGAACACTGATGATTCTACGCATGTTCTCAGCCCCTTCCTTAAATGGGCTTCGATCACTCAGCCTTTATACTCTCTCAAGCACCGTCTGCAACACACAGACCTTAAACACAAATGCCAAAACCAAGGTTATGTTCTGTCCATGACCTCTTCTAAATGATCTACCCAATTTTGCTGTACTAACTTCAGAGAAAACACTAAACATTCAAATGTTAATTTACTAGGCATCACCAGCAACAACAAACTTCAGTTTCATACTGACATACTGCTCTCCTGAACTATATCCCATCAATCTCAACCTATGTTTTCATTACAAACTAATCCCTCCTCATAATACCTCAACACCCACTCTCCCCTCCATATCCTCCACTAAAATTTTTCAACCTGCACCTCCCATTCAAAACAATCCAAATACCACTACTACTTAACTCAACTTCTAACTGCCATACTTGTATCTGGCGATATACACCCCAACCCAGACCCAACCCCCTCTTCCTCAATATCTAAATCCATCCTATTTGCATCTCTCAACGCACAAAGCTTAAACTAACAAAATTCCAAATCCGCATGCCTGGCTACTCCATAATAAACCAGACATCCTAGCCATTTCTGAAACCTGGTTAAAACCTCATATCAAAAATGAAGAGATAGTATCATCAGAACAGATAGAACCCATAAAAAGGGTGGTGGAGTAGCACTACTCTACTCATCCTCCCTATGCATAACACCTTATAATAAAGACATTCCCCAATTCGGTAATGCAGAATTAATACTAGCCCATCTTCAGTTAAACAAACACAAATATATATACATAGCCTCCCTTTACATACCCCCTGGAAACAATATACCAATAATCGAAGAGATCCTCTCCTGGCTTTCAACTAACATCTGTAATGAAACTATAATCATGGGAGACACCAACATTAACTGGTCCTCCATTCTATCCCCTACTGACTCCCTCAACATTAACCTATAACACTACTCTCAACTCATCAACTCCATAACTAGGCCATGCAAAGACCTCACTAGTGGCAACATCTTAGACTGGATTCTAGTCTCCCACCCTCACTACTAACCCAAAAGTGTAACACTTCCCGAATCCCCCAGTGACCACCTTCCCATCTTCACAACACGTCTTCCTTCTCCCCTACAAGCTACTCATAACTACATCACTACCCAATGCCATAAAAACTTTAACCTAGAAGCTTTCTCTGACTCCCTAAAATCCCTTAACTGGTACCCTTTAAAAACTCTACCCCTCAACAATGCAATCACTCACTTCAATACTACCTTTCTAAATCTTCTAGATACCCACGCTCCCTTAACTAAAAGAATAAAAAAGAAATCCAGCCCCTGGTTAACAAAAAAAACACTAACAAACATGTGACTTAAGAGACAAAGCCTGGACACAATATCACAGGAACAAATCCTCATCTACCCTTAATGAATACAAAACTCTTCGTAACTCAGTTAAAAAGCTCATCTATGCAGACCGTCGAAACT
Organism: Protopterus annectens; assembly: GCF_019279795.1. Taxonomy (NCBI): domain Eukaryota; kingdom Metazoa; phylum Chordata; order Ceratodontiformes; family Protopteridae; genus Protopterus; species Protopterus annectens. The sequence goes on from NC_056745.1 coordinate 452,843,562, forward strand.
ACTTCTCCCAACTTCAAAGCAACCACAAAACCAACCCACAAAGGCTCTGGAGAGGTATAAACACCCTCCTAAAACCTGGTACTACAGAAAACCCAATACCCTGCCCAAATGCACAAGACACTGATCTTGCCACACAATTCAACTCTTTTTTTCATAGATTCTATTTCCAAACTTACTTCCTCTTTTTCAAATATCAATCCACCAACTACTTCCACTTCTCCTCACCCAACACCCCCTCCATCTTCTTTCTCAGATCCCCCACCCTCTCAACCCCCAGCCTTCCACATTAAAATGATTCCTACTTCCACCATAAAAAAACTCCCACAGAAACTAAAACCATGCACCAATGCCCCTGATAACATTCCCTCATACTTCCTCAGCATAGCTGCTGAAGCCATTGCTCTCCATATCAGTATCCCAATCAACCGCTCCATCCAAGAAGGCAATGTTCCCCAAATCTGGAAAAAAGCTTACATCATTCCTCTCCATAAAGGTGGAACTAATATCACCAACTTCCATCCCATCGCCATCCTCTCTCCCATTTCAAAAATCCTAGAGAAATGTATCCATCTTCAACTCCTTCCCCATCTCTTAGATAACAACCTATTAACTCCTACCCAGCATGGATTCAGACCCCATCACAGCACCATGACAGCCCTCCTATCCTTCCTAGAAACTGTGAATAAAGCTAGAGTTTCTGGCCTCACTGTTTCTACCATCCTACTCTATCTTTCTAAAGCCTTTGACACTACCTCTCATAACTTACTTCTTAATAAGCTATCTAAACTAAACCTTACATTATCATCCCTTACTTGGTTTACCAGCTATCTCT